>NW_027206324.1:830000-985000 GCF_024711535.1 Dipodomys merriami | reverse complement strand
TAGGAAAGACATGAATAAAAAATGAAAATAAACCTTAGTGAACAAGGCAGGTTACAAGAGAATGTAACCTGCGCAGTTCCAGAGAGGTAGAGTTTGAGTAACCAGATGAACAATTAAAATCAATAAGAAATTGATCTTAAGGCTTTAAAGGAAAAAAAGAGTGCCTAGTGATAAAGGCATGCTACATTTACATTTCCTTCTAGATGTAATGTGATATTTAAAAAATAGTGTTTTTACAGTTGTTTTGTGGCCTTGAGAATTGAACTACTCTTCTTATGTCTACTTGGTGTTCCTGAACCACTGAGATGTATTCGAGTCCCAATGCCCCACCACTGAATACTATATATACATATTTTTTTCTAGGACTTGAGCTTGAACACAAGGACTCACATTTCTGCTTTATTTTTTTTGTTTTTTTTTTTTAAATAAGTTGCTCTACCACCTGAACCACACTCCCACAGTCTCACATCTGGTTTTTCACTGGTTATTAGGGATAAGAGTCTTGGATTTTTTTTGTCTCAACTCCCTTTGAACCTTGATTCTCAGATCTCAGACTCATGAGTATCTACTATTATATGTCTGAGTCACTGGCAACAGTTAAATACTGCAAATCATTGCCTGAACTTTGGAAGGCAATTTGGCTTTATTAACACTGTTGAAAGGCAATTTCATGACCCTGAAATCTCACTATATGCTGTACACCCTGAAGCAAATAATGTCCTTGTGTATCAGGAGAAGTGGAATCAGAATTCTCCCAGAAGTTTTACTCATTGTTGCCCAGTGCCGGGAACTTCCAATATCCATTGACAGTGGGATACATTTCAGCTGCATGAATCCAATTGGGTAAATTCTGATGAATAAAGTTAACAACAAAAAAGTCCAAAGGAATACACAACATCTTCAATTCTGTAAATTTAAAATACAGCTTAAAGATGAATAGCAAAATCCTGAAGAATGCAATTAAATGAATAGAAGACAATTTAGGACACTGGTTACTGTTGATAATAAAATTCACAGGATTAAAGAAGAGTTCTTCAGTCTTAAGCTAAGTTGCAAATATATTAGATTTATTTTGTCATCATTATTTAAGCAGACATCTAAGTTATATACAGAGGTTAAGGTTATGTTTTACAACTTTAAAAAACCTAAATGAATGCAGTCCTATCCCCCTATCACATATATAAGCATAAGTGATGTTGTACTCCTTTCAAAAGGCAGAGTTAGAATTAAGGGCAGGATTGAGCAATTACTACACGATTTGTGACCTGGAAATTTCTAAGAGGAGATAATAATATCCAGTCCCTAATGCTGCCATGAGAACTGAAAGAAATAATGAATGCAAATTGCCCCTGGAATGCCTGGCCCATAGACCCTGAGAGAGAGAGAGAGAGAGAATCAGCATGAAGCAGATGAACTCTCCTTCACTGAAAGCACTTCCCACAGAAGAGATCATCTGCTTGCTGCAGCAACTGCAGTGTAGGAGAAATTGTCAGATTGGGAGTGAAAAATTCTATGGAAGCTTTGCTTCCAATAAATAGCATTGTAAGAAAGCAGCGGTTTTTCCTACTCAGGCATGCATTTACACAGGGAGGGAGGATGTGTGATAGAAGATGCTAGCTCTTCCCACAAAGACACTTTCACCCTTAGATGATTTGTCATTGTATGCAGAACCCAGTGGCAGATTTATCCCTCAGAATTCAAGTTGCCCAATAATGGTTCAGTTGAAAGCATTTCAGTAATGCCATAAAGTGGGAACGCATAAATGACAGTCTATTATTGGATGACAAGCACCAGCTCTGTGACTTTGTGACTTTGTATAGATTCTGCATTCTTGAGCTCCAGGAGAAAAAATAATAATAACAAGCGTATGTAAATTTCAAGCTGATGCTATAAAAAACATGATGTAAGAAATAACAATCTATGGGCTGGGACGGTGGCTCAGTGGTAGAGTGCTTGCCTCCCATGCATGAGGCGTTGGGTTTGATTCCTCAGCACCACATAAACAGGAAAAGCCAGAAGTGGCACTGTGGCTCAAATGGTAGAGTGCTAGCCTTGGGCTGAAGAGCTGAGGGACAGCACCCAGGCCCAGAGTTCAGGCCCCACCACCTCCCCCTCCCAAAAAAGAAGGAAGCACAATCTAGGTAAACAGTTTAAGATAATTATCACAATGCAGAAGCAATTGCATACAATGACATAACTATAATTGGGGAAAGAATTGTCACATATAAATGTATATGCATGCATACGTTCACATTAGATATGTAATTATATATAAATGTATATTTCTTTGTATATATAAAATATGTGTGTGTATTCTTAGTATTAGAAAATGAATGTTTTACTTATTGTAGGGAAACTTGTTTTTCACTTTGCTTTCATTACACACTATAATCAGTAGGTTGATTGATGAATGTTTATAATTCAAGGATTGATATGTGATGAGATGTGGGGGGGGATCTCAATTACAAATACCTAAAAACCTGTGAACAATATTATATGAAGTATTACCTTGGGTTAGGGGTAAACAATAAAGCAGCATCTGCATCATGTGCCAGGCCTTGCAGTGGTCACTACCTCAGGTCACTCCCCCTGAGGAGTTAAGTGTAAATTTTGAATTACTTGTTTAAAATATTGGTGAAATGATAATGCTGGTTTGTACCTTCTAAGGATTTAAAGACTACTAAAAACAGGAGAATCTATAGAAACGACTTATACTTTAGTTCTCTATTGTTAATGTTCTTTAGATACACACTCAAATTTCACACACAGAAAGTAAGTTGTTTCCTCATTTTTAACTGTATAAGGAATAATATCACATGAACTTATGAAAACATAAAAAATTATTTGTATTTTTGCCATATAGTTTTTATTTTCCATCAAAATGATAGCTTTGATGAAGCAAGATTAACGAGGGAGGGGTAACAAGTTTGAGAAGAAATGTACTTATTATCTTACTTATGTAACTCTAATCCCTCTGTAAATCACCTTGATAATAAAAAATGCATTACCTATTAAAAAAACTAATACTGTAAAATATTCATGAATTACCAGGAATATTCTTTGACAAGCCAGAAAAAATTCTCACCATATTACATAATTTAAATTCATTTTATTATATTTTAAAATATATGAATAAGTAGTTGTACAGAGCTAATAATTCTGTAAGTCAGGTTATGAGTGCAGTGTATCTTGATCAGTGTCACCCTTTCCAACATTCTCCCTCATCTTCTCCTCCCATCATTACCTGCAAGTAACATAGTTCCATTATGAATGAATGAGTGAATAAGTGATAAGCTATACTTAATGAATATTTGAATTTCACTATATTTGGACCTAAACCTCGACTACATCACAAGAAAGTTAGATTTTGATTAGGTATGTTGGTAATTGAAAAAGTGAAAAAAACCTCAAAAATGATAAAACAAACAAACAAACAATATTGGCTTTAAATAAATTTTTATCTTTTGAAGATATTAAATGTGACTATCCCTTGTTATCACTATATTTGCTTTTGGTATGCAGCACCTTGTATATACATTTATCTAATTTGGGGAGGGGAAGGAGAATAACAAAATGCTAAAATAAGGACACAGGAAGACCTATTGTAACAATGATATTCACAAGACACTATATTGTCTTTAAGTCTTTAGTTCACTTATTTATTGGGCAGTGGTTTCTTTGAGGATTTGTTTTTGGGTGATTTAATTTTTTGAGTTCCAAGTATATTTTAGATATGAGACCCTTGTCCCTGGTATGGCTAGTGAAGATCTTCTCCCAATCCGTGTACTTTCTATTGATCTTGCTAGCTATATCCTTTGCCATGCAGAAGCTCTGTAACTACATGCAATCCCATATGTCCAACCTTTCTTTGATTTGTTGTGTTTGAGGGTCTCTATTAAGAATATTTCAGCCTGCGCCAAGGAGACCCAGGGTTTCTCCTATCCAATCCAGTAATGTTTTCAGAGTGTCTGCTTTGACTCCGAGATTTGGCCCATTTGGAGTTGATTCTGGTGCAGGTGAAAGATAAGGATCTAGCTTTAGTTTTCTACAAGTAGTTAACCCATTTTGCCAGCACCATTTACTGAAGAGCCTGTCTTTCTTCAATTCTATGTTTTTAGATCCCTTATCGAAGATTGGATGGCTATAGGACTGTAGGTTCATTTCTGGGTTTTCGATTCTGTTCCATTGGTACTGAGGTCTGTTCTTTTGGAAAGAAGGATGGTCAATAGACACATGAAGAAATGCTCAACCTCAACATTAAGATACCACCTCACCCCAGTGAGAATGGCAAAAATTAAGAAATCTAAAAACAACAGATGCTGGAGGGGATGTGGACAGAAGGGAACCATACTTCATTTTTGGTGGGAATGTAAACTTGTTCAACCACTTTGGAAAGTGTTATGGAGGTTCCTCAAAAGACTCCACATAGAGATCCCCTATGACGCAGCAATCCCAATTTTTGGCATTTACGAACAAGACCATACTAAAGCTGCCAGCACAACTATGTTTATTGCAGCATTATTTACCATAGCTAAGATATGGAACCAACCCAGATGCCCCTCAGTAAATGAATGGATCAAGAAAATGTGGTATATATACACAATGGAATTCTATGCTTCCATCAGAAAGAATGACATTGCCCCGTTTGTTAGGAAATGGAAAGACTTGCAAAAAATTATATTAAGTGAAGTAAGCCAGGCCCAAAGAAACATAGGTCCTATGGTTTCCCTTATTTGCAATAACAAGTATATGTCTGAGACAAGCAGAAAAAGTCTGGTAAGTTGATGTTAGGTGAAATGAACCCTAAGATACGTATTCAAATGTTTTTTTTTTCTTTTTAACATTTGTTTCTAACGCATTTATAAGATTATTTCCTTGTTGCTTTGCATGTCCCTCCCCCATAGTATAACCCCTGCTTTCACTGTATTTGATGTTGTTATAATTTGTGGAGGGGAAAGGGAAAAAAAAGTCGTTTAAATAAGGATACAGGTGGACCCGTTGCAACAATGAAAATACAAGTTGTTATGTCAAAAACAAACTTTACAACCTTGGTGGTGAGGGGAGGGAGGATTGGGTAAGGGGGGCGGGGGGAGGCTGGGAAGGGATGGGAAGGGTAAACAAAGGAGGAGGCTACAATGCTTGCTAAGAAATGTGCTCATTCATACCTACAGCCAGCATTATGCTCAATGGTGAAAAACTAAAGCCATTTCCTCTTAACTCAGGAACAAGACAAGGATGCCCACTCTCTCCACTTCTCTTCAATCTAGTATTAGAATGCCTAGCTACAGCAATAAGACAAGATGCAGACATAAAGGGGATCCAAATGGGGAAAGAAGAAATAAAACTCTCCCTCTTTGCAGAAGACATAATCTTGTATTTAAAGAATCCCATAGACTCCACTCCCAAATTACTCAAGCTGATTAAAAACTTTGGCAAAATAGCAGGTTATAAAATTAACCCCCAAAAATCAATGGCTTTTCTGTATGCAAACAATGAGAAAAGTGTGGCTGAAATTAGGAAAGCAACTCCAATTGTAATAGGCCCACAAAAATAAAATACCAAGGAATTAACTTAACTAAAGAAGTTAAGGAACTCTATGACCTATAGCCATCTAATCTTCGATAAGGAAGCTAAAACAATTGAATGGAAGAAAGACAGCCTCTTCAGTAAATGGTGCTGGCAAAATTGGTTAACTACATGTAGAAAACTAAAGCTAGATCCTTATATATCACACTGCACCAGAATCAACTCCAAATGGATCAAAGACCTTGAACTCAAAGCAGACACTCTGAAAACATTACAGGATGGAATAGGAGAAACCCTAGGTCTCCTTGGCTCAGGTCGAAATTTTCTGAATAGAGACCCGGAAACACAACAAATCAAAGAAAGGTTGGACAAATGGGATTGCATAAGATTGCAGAGCTTCTGCAGGGCAAATGACATAGCTGGCAAGATCAATAGAAAGCCCACCGATTGGGAGAAGATCTTTACTAGCCATAAAACGGACAAGGGTCTCATATCTAAAATATACTTGGAACTCAAAGAATTAAACCACCCAACAACAAATCCTCAAAGAAACAACTGCCCAATAAATTAGTGGGCGAAAGACTTAAAGAGAAGCTTCTCTGAAGAAGAAAGAAGGATGGCCAATAGACACATGAAGAAATGTTCAACATCCCTAGCCATAAAAGAAATGCAAATCAAAACAACATTGAGATATCACCTCACTCCAGTTAGAACAGCAAAAATCAAGAACTCTAACAACAACAGATGCTGGAGGGGATGTGGACAGAAAGGAACCTTACTTCATTGTTGGTGGGAATGTAAACTTGTTCAACCACTTTGGAAAGCAGTATGGAGGTTCCTCAAAAGACTTCACATAGATCTCCCCTATGATCCAGCAATCCCACTTTTGGGCATTTACCCAAATGTTTACAAACAAGACCACACTAAAGCTACCAGCACAACTATGTTTATTGCAGCATTATTTACCATAGCTAAGACATGGAACCAACCCAGATGCCCCTCAGTAGATGAATGGATCAAGAAAATGTGGTATATATACACAATGGAATTCTATGCCTCCATCAGAAAGAATGACATTTCCCCATTTGTTAGGAAATGGAAAGGTTTGGAAAAAATTATATTAAGTGAAGTAAGCCAGGCCCAAAGAAGCATAGGTCCCATGGTTTCCCTTATTTGCAGTATCTAGTATAGGTATGAGTCAAGCGGAAAAGGTCAGATAATGTGATGTTAGGAAAATGAACCCTTAAATATGTATTTTAATGTTTTCGTTTCTTTCATGCATGTGTTTCTAACGCATTTATAAGATTATTTCTTTGTTGCTTTGTATGTCCCTCCCCCACAGTGTAACCCCCGCTTTCACTATATTTGATGTCAGTATAACATGTGGAGGAGATGGGGACAAACAAGTCGTTTAAGGATTCAGGTGGACCTGTTGCAACAATGAGAAGTACAAAATGTCATGTCAAAACCAGCTTTACAATGTCGGTGTGGGGGGGGGAGGGGGGTATAATTGGGTGGGGGGAGGGGGGTAAAATTGGGTGGGGGGAGGGGGGAGGCGGGGAAGTGAAGTGAAGGGTAAACAAAGGAGGAGGCTGCAATGCTTGGTAAGAAATGTATGCATTATCCTGCCCATGTAATTGTAGCCCCTCTGTACAGTATGTTCTCAAATAAAATAAAATACAATAAAAAAAAAAGAAATGTGCTCATTATCTTGCCCATCTAATTGTAACCCCTCTTAACAGTATTTTCACAATAAAAATAAATAAAAATTTTAAAAAATAAATCAAATATTAGTCTATCAAAAAAAGTCACTGTATTGACAATGAACATTACAACTTGGAGAGGGGGTAGGGGAGTGGGGGAAGGGATTGTAGGAGAAAAACAATAGAGAGTTAACAATGCTGGACAAGAAATGTACTCATTACTTACTCATGTGACTGTAACTCCTCTGAACTGCATCTTTAAACTAAAATAAAATTTTAAAATATTAAAAAAGAATTTGCAAAGGAAAAATTTTAGGTGTTTTATTTTATTAATTACTTGTATGTTATTTTACAAGGTTGTCTTTATTCATGCTCCTGGGATTTAATTTGCATCACTACACAATTCTCTTTCCTCATTCTTTAATCTTTATCTTTGCTACATTTCTCACAGCTATTGAATAGTCTTTGTAGAGTTACATTATTTATAAGTTCCCTGCTCTTTAAAGTAAGCTATATCTACTGCCCAAAATATATATGTAACCATGATACTTCATTTGGTTTATTTTAAAGAGAAATTCTACTATAGACATAGAAAAATATATTATCATTATTACAATTGCATTGTTTCATGCAGAAACGTAAAACTACTACGATAAATAAGAAGCAAGGTTGTTCTAATTAAACATATAATGTAATATAGAGTATGATAAAAACATTTAAAGTGAAAATTACTATTGCACATGGTAAAGTGTATCTGTATTGAACATCATTCCAGTGCCTTTGATAATTAAATTATAGTGTGAACCAAAATGTATGTATATAATAAATTGATACTAATAGTTATTGATATCAAAGAATGAGTGATATACATAACCCTGGTTCTTAATATATATTTTGTGTTTTCAGCATCTTCATAAACACATCTTATTTTGAAAAATAGGATTATTGTTTACATATTACCATTACCAGATTGCATACAAGGTTTATATGTAATTAATGTTACTAAAGTAATTGTAATGCAATGAAAGAGTAGAATTATTATATGATCCTTAAAGCCATTCTTAAATTGATATTTATTTTATGTACTTGACAAGAAGATTGTCTTTATTAAAGATTCAGAATTAACTAACAATTATAAGTCCTTAGTATGCTATCAAAATGTAATAGTTACATGAGGCTTAGAATGAATGTATGTATGCATGTATATGTGAGTATAAATGTATATTTAAACATGAATATGCATATATAATCATTTTAATAATGAAATTTGTGCATACTGGCACATAATATTAGCATGGAAATTTAATAAAAGTATAACCTTTTTCTATACCTAAACTATAGGTGTTATTCATTCATGGATTAAAATTATAGGTCTATTTTTTTCTTTCTAAACCTTCAGAGAAACTTGTTAGTCATTTATAGTCCTATGTTTCAATTTGATGGGGAAATCTCCACTACTTCCCTGAACCCCAGATCCCTATATTTTTATTTTAAAAATAGATCTTCTTTCATTAGACTTCTAAGTTAAGCTACTAATAAAATATTTTAATGAATCGAGACTATATGTTTCCATTTGCATTCTTATTAGAAATATTAATTCATCTAAACTCTAAATCATTATTAAAAATTAAAAGCATAAAATTGTGTATATAAAGAAATATATCATGTTTCTTGACATACAAAACTATACTTCTTAGCCTTTATTAAATAGCATATATAGTAGTAAATAATTTGGTACAAAAACAGTAAATGGAAAGGTTTGGAAAAAATTATATTAAGTGAAGTAAGCCAGGCCCAAAGAAGCATAGGTCCCATGGTTTCCCTTATTTGCAATATCTAGTATAGGTATGAGTCAAGCGGAAAAGGTCAGATAATGTGATGTTAGGAAAATGAACCCTTAAATATGTATTTTAATGTTTTCGTTTCTTTCATGCATGTGTTTCTAACGCATTTATAAGATTATTTCTTTGTTGCTTTGTATGTCCCTCCCCCACAGTGTAACCCCCGCTTTCACTATATTTGATGTCAGTATAACATGAGGAGGAGATGGGGACAAACAAGTCGTTTAAGGATTCAGGTGGACCTGTTGCAACAATGAGAAGTACAAAATGTCATGTCAAAACCAACTTTACAATGTCGGTGTGGGGGGGGGTATGATTGGGTGGGGGGAGGGGGGAGGCTGGGAAGGGAGGTGAAGGGTAAACAAAGGAAGAGGCTGCAATGCTTGGTAAGAAATGTATGCATTATCCTGCCCATGTAATTGTAGCCCCTCTGTACAGTATGTTCTCAAATAAAATAAAATTAAATTAAAAAAAAAGAAATGTATGCATTATCCTGCCCATGTAATTGTAGCCCCTCTGTACAGTATGTTCTCAAATAAAATAAAATTAAAAAAAAACAGTAAAGAAATAGTATGCCATGTTAAAATATCAGTTAATTCATTGACTTTACATTTAGTGATAGAAGACTTGAATTATTCAAGATGAAGCTATTAAAAATTCATAGTACTTCATATTTTAAAGTTATTGATTAATGTCTTTGGTAAAGAACACTATTATATCTGATTACATCAAGGTCATCTATTGGAACAAGACCAAGATACAAAATTTTACATATGAACTATGAGAAGCTGATACATAATTCATTTTTAACAGATAACATAAAGTTTAACCCCTTGGAGAATCTGAAGGTAATATTCCTGTTCTTCTGACAATTTTTATACTGGCAATTTGGCAATTTGGAAAATGCCACTGTTTTACTACAACCTATTCTTGTGCTATGACATGAATTAATGCATACTTACCTTACTATTCCTATGGGGGAGGGGGAAAGAATTTGAATTATGCACAAGAAAGAGAGTTTGTAAAATTAAATTAGTCAAAATATTTCTCCCCTTCACTAGCCATACAACGGACAAGGGTGTCATATCTAAAATATACTTGGAACTCAAAAAATTAAATCCCCCAGCAACAAATCCTCAAAGAAACAACTGCCCAATAAATAAGTGGGCAAATGACTTAAAGACAAACTTCTCTGAATAAGAAAGAAGGATGGCCAATAGACACATGAAGAAATGCTCAACCTCCCTAGCCATAAAAGAAATTCAAATCAAAACAATATTGAGAAACCACCTCACACCAGTTAGAATGGCAAAAATCAAGAACTCTAAAAACAACAGATGCTGGAGGGGATGTGGACAGAAGGGAACCATACTTCATTGTTGGTGGGAATGTAAACTTGTTCAACCACTTTGGAAAGTAGTATGGAGGTTCCTCAAAAGACTCCACATAGAGCTCCACTATGACCCAGCAATCCCAATTGTCGGCATTTACCCAAGTGTTTACAAACAAGACCACAATAAAGCTACCAGCACAACTATGTTTATTGCAGCATTATTTACCATAGCTAAGATATGGAACCAACCCAGATGCCCCTCAGTAGATGAATGGATCAAGAAAATGTGGTATATATACACAATGGAATTCTATGCCTCCATGAGAAAGAATGACATTGCCCCATTTGTGAGGAATTGGAAAGACTTGGAAAAATTATATTACGTGAAGTAAGCCAAGCCCAAAGAAACATAGGTCCTATGGTTTACCTTATTTGCAATATCTAGTATATATATGAGTCAAGCAGAAAAGGTCAGATAAGGTGATGCTAGGAAAATGAACCCTAAGAAATGTATTTAAATATTTTTTTCTTTCATGCATTTGTTTCTAAAGCATTTATAAGATTATTTCTTTGTTGCTTTGTATGTCCTTCCCCCACAGTATAATCCCTGCTTTCACTGTATCTGATGTCGGTATAATTTGCGGAGGGGAAGGGGAAAACAAGTCGTTTAAATAAGGATACAGGTGGACCCGTTGCAACAATGAGAAGTACAAGTTGTCATGTTGAAAATGAACTTTACAACTTTGGTGGGGGGGGTGAGGAGGATTGGGTGGGGGGCGGGGGGAGCCTGAGAAGGGATGGGAAGGGTAAACAAAAGAGAAGGCTATATTGCTTGATAAGAAATGTACTCACTATTTGCCCATGTAATTGTAACCCCTCTACACAGTATGTTCACAATAAAAAATAAAAATTAAAAAAACTGATTATGATGCTACTTTGTTTGCAAAAACTATTTTAGGAAGGTGGAATTTTCCACTTAAATGGCAGAGGTTCACAGATTCTGCTGAAGAAACATGGTAGTACAATGTTTTAGACCTGCTACACCATGTCTTTGTTATCAGTATTGGTTTTATAAGTTCTCCCTATGCAGTTATGAAACTAGAATAATGCAGATCAAGAAGATTAAATAATGTTTCTTGGGGAAATGCTGTTTGAATTTTGCTCTCTGCCATTCAACCCATTATGCCCTCTAGGAATGTCCTATTTATCTGTGTACTCCTTGTCAAATTTTGAATACTTAATTACCTTGTAGGTTATTTTAGGTTGTTTTTTCCTCTAACAAATTTATGAAAGTGCACCTCATGTTCTTAAATGCTCCTCTAGTGCCTTCCTGACAACAGCACTCATGGTTAACCTGAAAATAAGTGAGCTATTTACATTGCCCCATCTCAATACTTGTTTCGAAAACTCCATAGTGTACAACTACTTATCTTGGGAACTTCGAGACAGCAGTGATCTTCTTTATATATGATGGAAATTTGTATCCCCTTCTGAGTAATATCTCTTCCATGAATATTCTACTCAGTTGCAACTGACTCAAATATCAAATAGACATCTTTAATTTAGAAATTGAAATGGAACTATTGATATATATGCTGGTAAACATGTAGCTATACCAATGATGTTCCACTTGCTACCTTACATAATGTCATTAACCTCCTTAAATGCTTTCTAATATAATCATCTCCATCTTTTTATAAATACCCTTATTTTCTATTAGAAAATCTATTACACTTTACTTTCAACATACTTCAAATCTCTCTAGCATGTCTTACATAAACTACTGAAATAGTTCCTGGTATCCATTTGCAGCCATTGTGAAATCATCCTTCAATATCTTATCCACAAAACAGAAATTGTATTGTGAAACTACATTATATAATACAATTGGAATTAATTTAAGATAATTTCTGAACTTCAAAGAAAAAATGCTTACGACGTTTTTTAAAATTCATAATAAACGTGAATGATCAACCTGGCTTCTAACTACATTCCTGAGGATATTTTATACTGTACTCCATTAGATTGCTCTTGTGTAAGTCATCATATTGCTTCTTATCTGTATGGATTTACAGTTCATGATTCATATGTTGCAGAAACAGTGGTAGAATATATTCAATATTTAGAAGGGTATTCTAATCCACCCATCAATATTTTAGTATTCTTTCATCTTACTTAGCTGTTCAGTAATGGTGAAAAAAACTCTTATAAAATAACATCCATTTGATTTATTTTTAAAAGTTGTTCACTCTAACTTCAACCCTGGAGTATAATAAAGACATTTATTTCCTACTTACAAGTGTAAGTCAAATTTAGCACAAGGTTAGAAGAAAATATTTTAAACAAATATCAGTGGTTGAAGTATGCTTTCTAGGACTTATCAGTGTCAAACTATGAATGCTGGAAGAAGCCAAGCCAATGGATTCTATAAGTAAAGTCCAATTTGACTGAACTTAATAGTTTATTATCAGAAACATGCCTAAGACACATTCCGCAAATCTCAGCCTCCTGAATAGTTAAGATCACATAATATTGTATTTTTTAAATGTAATTCTAATGCAAACTCAGAGGGGTATCAAGAGTAATGTCACAATATATAGGGTTTAAGTAATTAATTCAGTATAGTATTTTATAAAATGAAGAGGATTCTCTACAGAACCCCAAGATTCAACTTGAGACCTTTGATACATGGAAATATAAAATAATATATTGAAATGTTAAGCAATTTTACTTAAGACTGATAATTACAGAAAAATAAAAAAGTATGCGCTGGGAAGGTGGCTCAGTGGTAGAGCGCTTGCCTTGCATGCATGAAGCCCTGGGTGCGATTCCTCAGCACCACATAAGCAGAAAAAAATAAAAAAGCCAGAAGTGAAGCTGTGGCTCAAGTGGTAGAGTGCTAGCCTTGAGCTTAAGAGCTGAGGGACAGCGCCCAAGCCCAGAGTTCAGGCCCCACGACCGGACACCCCACCAAAAAAAGGTATGTAAATCTTAATATTTAGGGAAATTTCTCAGTATTTCTAATTACAACTATGAAAAACCAGAACAGCTATTATGGCAGTTTCTTATGGATAGGGATTTTGACAAATATCTCTAAATGTGAACAAAACTACCTTTGTTAATTCAGATAGATTGTAGTCAATTATTTGTCTTGTAATTCTTTCTGTTTTAGAAAACAACAAGTATAACAAACCCAACCAAGTAACAGAATGCGATTTTTTTTACTTCAACTGACATGAGTGTAATTCTGTTATATATTGTCCCATGTCAATTAATTTTTCCTTTCTCAGATAATAAATTGATACTACTTTTCCTCCTCTGAGGCATTCGACATTTTCGATATGGAACATTCCTTTCAAAGAAGTGAGAAATTGCCCTGTGGCACACAAATTTTCAAAGTTTTTGGCTAGATAATACAGTTTCTAGTAGTTTCTTTTTTTCAAAATAATACATGTACACAAAAGACATTATTAATTGTGTGCATTTACAAGCTACAGATAATTTAAAAGTGGTATCTCTTTTGCAAAACCACATCTAGGTTTCAAAGTGATTGATTAAATTCTGCTGGGAATTTTGCAAAGCCGTACAGTCTGTAATCACATTTCACATTCCTCTGTTCAGGATGCCGGTGTGTTCATCTTCCTAGCAGAGCAAGCTGACTGGAAATAGGATCACGTCGGCACATTTTGAGATATATATTTTTTAGATTATTGTGTTTTGTACTCTCTTGTACCTGAACCTCTAAATCTTGCTGTTTTTACCACTTCTGTGATATAAAAATTTATGCCCCTATACACATTGTTAATATTCAACAAATAAGTAGTATTTGTCCTGCTATCATGAGCGACTTTGCTATTTATTTAAAAAGTATAAATAAGATGTGAACATTACTACGTGTCATACTGTGAAATTATGGCCCATAATTTCCCAGAATGAGAAAAACTGAATGCAAGACTAAGTACAAACACAGACACACACACACAAATATACATCCAAATATACTTTTGTCAGATGTATATTTTGGTAACATGCTTTCTTAGATTCATTTACGATTTTAGTAATATTCTCTTCTTTCTTTTCCCTCTCGTTCTATCTCCCTCTGTCTCCTTTGACCACTTGCTCAAGTTGTATAAATAGGCAACTTACTATTAACAAAGGCTTTAAGAACAATGAACCTTTCTCTTTTTTAAAAATAGTGCTGGAAAGAAAAATACCTACATGTGGAAGATGAACTAGACTATTATGCCACTCAATAATTAAATGTAAGATATTAAACTGTTAAACTAATAGTCAAAAATAAAATAGAAAGCTGGGTGCTAGTGACTCATGTTTGTAACCCTAGCTACTCAGGAGGCTGAGATCTGAGGATCAGGGTTCAAAAGCCAGCCCAGGCAGGAAAGTCTTTGAGTTTCTTAGTTCCAGTTAACCATCAGAAACAGGGAAGTGGTGCTGTGGCTCATGTGGTAGAGTGCTCTCCTTGAACTGAGGGACAGGGTGCAGCCCCAGAGTTCAAGCCCCACTATTGACCAAAAAATTAAAATAAATAAATAAATAAATGGGACATGTTTCTGATGATCAAAATTTTCATGTGTGGCTCCATGTTGTTGTTTTCTTTTCTAATACCCCAAAACCACTGGAATAAAAAAGCAAAGAGATCATTTTAAGGGAAAGAGCTTACATACAGCCAAACATAATGAACCCAAGGAAGAAGCCCGCATATTTTCAGCCTGTGTTTTTGCTTTTCTGTGAACCCGTAAGAATGAGATTGCTTACCTTCTGCTCTGCATTGTTTATGATGAGACTCATTTGCAGATCTTATTAAGATCTTCATATCGTGACAGGAAAATGTGTTTTTTCTTGTGGATTTTCAAAGTTTTCTGTTTGCCTTTGGAAATTAACACATTATTTCTATATTGTGGCTTTCCTTGAATTTATCCTATCCTCAGAAATTTTCAATAATTTGGCAGTTTCAGTCATTATTTTTTCAAATGTTCTATCAGCTTATGTTCTATCTTCTTTTCCTTCTTTTTATTCAATATGAATAAATTGCCTTGATTCTGCCATATATTTTTAGGCAAATTAGCGGGGGGTTTTGTTCATTTAACTAATCAGTTACTAAAGTTGTGCAAATTTTCTTAAATATGTTTTTTATTGTGAAAATACTGTACAGAGGGGTTACAATTACATGAGCAAGGTAATGAGTACATTTCTTATCAAGCATTGTTGCCTCCTCCTTTGTTTTCCCCTACTATCCCTCCCTCCCACCTCCACACCTAGAGTCTTCTCCTCCTTGTTCCCCCCAAAGTTGTAAAGTTCTTTTTTCACCATTGCGTCTTGTACATCTCATTGTTGCAATGGATCCACCTGTATCCCTATTTAAACATTTTTTCCCTTCCCCTCCCCAAATTATACCAGCATCCAATACAGTGAAACTAGGCTTATACCATGGGGGAGGGACATACAAAGCAACAAAAAAAACACGTGGTACCTTATACATACGTTAGAAACAATAGCAAGACAGAAAAAAACTTGTGTCCTTATCTTGGGGTTCATTTCACTTAACATAATGTTATTTGATCTTTTCTGCTTGTCTCAGATATATATGCAATTGTCATTGCTTGACTAAAGAATGCTCAAAGGTGAAGGACTCTTTGCCCAAAGCAATATCTGTGTGACATCAAGTAAAAAAATCCTCTTGAAAAGAAAGGATTTCACAGGAATATCAGACAAGCCAAATAATAACAACTGACATGGAGTTTCCAGACAGACCAGATAATGACAACTTGCTAGAACTCTTTCTTTGCAACCCACGGTGGCTATGCTTTCCTGTGGCTGTCATTTGCTGGTTCTCACAGCTATTGCAGTGCAAGAGCTGTTGGTTTCCAAGACTAACTTGAATTTGGACATCACAGGATGGAATCAGGACAAGTTCAAGGGCCAAAAAGTTTGTTGCTCTTACTTAAATTCAGTCTTTTTGGTGAATAAAAAATGAATACACTCTAGGCTGTTGCATACATTTAATTCAAGTTTTATAATTCAAAAAACATTGTTTCTGACACTTTTTCCTCCAGTTTTTTTTTCTTTTCTTTTCCTCTTTTATTCAGTAATGGATTTCCAGGTGGCCTTACTTTACCATTTAAAAATTGTATTTGAAAACCATTTGTTAAGGAATTTTCTTTTAGTTAGAGTTAATTTTAACCCTACAGCACATTAAGTAGCAGTGCTTTACAAAGTTACTTTTGGTGGAGTGATAACTAAGTGGAAACGTTTACTTTTCATCCTTTAACGTTTAATTCTCACACTTCTTATAAGCCTGATGGTACGGATCCTATCAATGAAATGAAAGCCTAAATCCCCTCTCATCCTCAGTTGTCAGGACAAGCTAAGAGGGAGATAATTGTCAGGTAGAAGAAGAGTTCCTTATTGTTTTCAGGCTTATTTTGTGTGTGTGTGTGAGAATACAGTACAGCAGAGTTACAATTACCTGGGCAAGATAGCGAGTACATTTGCTATGAAGCATTGTCGCCTCCTTGTTGTTTCCCCTTCCTATCCCTTCCTATCCTGCCCACTCTTCCCACCATATCATCCCCCCACGCCCACCAAGGTTGTTAAGTTCGTTTTTTGACATAATAACTTGTACTTCTCATTGTTGAAATGGGTCCACATGTATCCCTAGTTAAACGATTTGTTTTTTTCCCTTCCCCTCCACAAATAAAACCAACATCAAAAACGCTGAAAGTATGGGTTATACTGTAGGGGAGGGACATACAAAGAAACATGGAAATCATCTTACAAATATGGTAGAAACAATTACATGAAAGGAAAAACAAAAACAAAAAAAGTTTGAATACTTATCTTGGGTTTCATTCCCCTAACATCAACTTATCTGATCTTTTCTACTTGACTTAGACATATACTAGTTAGTGCAAATGAGGGAAACCATGGGACCTATGTTTCTTTTGGTCTGCTTACTTCACTTATTATAATTTTTTCCAAGTCTTTCCATTTCCTAACAAATGGGGCAATGTCCTTCTTTCTGATGGAGGCATAGAATTCCATTGTGTATGCTTTCAAAGCTCTGAAATCCTTGAAATAATCTGTTAAATCTTCTAGAAATATTTAGAGAAAAAGGGATGCTAAAGTATATGGTTGGATGACACAAATGACTTATTAAAAATTCTTATTATGTCTCTCATTTGACAATAAGTAAAGCTTATTTTACTCATTAAAAGTTTGGGTGAAATTTTCTGAGCACTGTAGAGAAGAAAGATGTATGTTCACATATATACATAAATACACATATACAAGCATGTGCAGCTGTGTATAACACATAAACACATGTATATGTGCATATCTGTATATACGTACATATGTGTGTATGAATATGTATGCATGTGAACATGAGAATAAATGCTCAGGGACTGAAAATTTCTGACTTAGACACAGAAAAAGAAAAGCATAAAATACATCAAGAAGTTAATTATCCTCACCTGTGGTGATATTATTTGTAATTAACTTTATTCATGCAACAAAATTGTATATATCTTATGACCTGAAATAATATTTTTATAGTGATTAACAAAAAGGTGAATGAAGACATAAATGTGCATTGGGCTAGGAAGAAATTTCATGACTTCTTTCCAGAGAAAAGAAATAACTAATTCTGTCATGTAATTCAGCTTTCACATGCATTTATTATTTTTGCATGCGCTAAGCACTCACATGTGTTATTTATTCTGATAACTACTACTATCTAAATTTAAAATCAGAGCATACATGATTACCTATCTAGAGATTAAAAACATATACAATTTACCTGAAATATACAGGTAAATGTATATTTAGCAGTTGTTTTAATTAGAAGTAATTATCATAAGAAACTTTGTTATCTTTCTATCACCTGGTAACCAGAAAATGTATTGTTATTTACTGTGAAAAAACACCAAAGGTAGTTCATTAAAGCAACTCGAGGAAATATATTTTTATTTTGCTTCATGGTTAGGACATATAACCAACCACCAGAGATAGAGGAAATCTTAAAAGAAGTCAAACTAAATATTACTAATGAGAAATTGTATCACAGTATTATTTTTAATGGGGATTGAGCTCAACTAAGCTCCTTTATCCCCTGAGGGACAACAAAAACTACCAGTTCTAGCTTTAAAGCTATTTTCCACCTTCAACTTCAAAGCCCTCACTTTTACACAACTAAAAAAAGTAGTTTTTTGGTTAACTATCAAATTTTTATTGTATATTTTAAAAATATTAAAATGTTACTCATGTAACCTTCTAAAATTTCTAGGACACTTGCTAGATTTTTTTTTTTACTTCAGTGATTTCTAATAAAAAATTAAGCACCTATAGAGTAAATAAAGAACCATTTGGAGAACTGTGCATGTCAGTGAACTGATTATAGTGGCCCAAACTAAGAGTTTTAAATGAAGATACACTTGTGTTCATTCATTCATCTGAACAAAAAGAAAAAAATCAATAGAAAAGAAAACATTATAACTCAACAAAGTGGCCACAGGTAGCAAAGTCAATATTTTGAAAGTTTAATGCTGGCAAAGGTAGTTACTTTCTCTTAAGATTTAAGGAGTTCAAAAGTTTTACAAATTATTCTAAATGTGAACATTTAAACACTTAAAAATGAGCTTCCTTTTATTTAGGAGTTCAAATCAATGCAACTTTGTGCTGTTGGATGTGGGAATATTAATAAGGAGGAAGTAATTAAATATGAAGCTGAGAGTGGAGTTATAGGTCAACTGAAATCATTATGGTTTCACTCAAAATATTCAGTTTTTCTTTGTTTTATTTTTGTTGTTGTTTTTCTTTTTTGCAATGCTAGAGCTTGACTCCAGACCCTGGCTCCACTTTTGGTGGTTATTTAGAGTCAAGACTTTAACTGACTTTCCTGTTCAGGTGGCTTCGAACTACTATCCTCAGATCTCAGTCTTGTGAGCAGCTAAGATTTTTGTTGTTGGTGGTGGTGGTCATGAGACTTGAACTCTGGGCTTGGGCGCTGTCCCTGCGCTCTTCAGCTCAGGGTGTGCACTGTACCACTTGAGCCACAGTGCCCGTTCCAGTTTTCTAGTGGTTTATTGGAGATAAGAGTCTCACAGACTTTCCTCCGTGGGCTGGCTTTGAACCGTGATCCTCAGATCTCAGCTTCCTGAGTAGCTAGGGTTATAGGCGTGAGCCACTGGCGCCCGGTGCAAACATTGTTTTGAAGCTCCATTTGTTTCCACAGAATAGCTCCTTTACACTAAGATTTACTGTCAAAAATTTATTAAGCTTTGTTTACAGAGACTCTTTCTGAAAAATGTTTCATATATCAGTGGGAAAGCAGAATATAACCCTAGTGTAACAAAGTACTAATAAAATAACATAGACATCCCTCCAAAAATCAGCATATTCATGATAAAAACATAATATAAAAATAGAGGCTCAATGTCTTGGTCAGAAAAACTCAATCTAAATTTAAACATACTCTAGAGAATGACTAAAACTAAAAAGTTTCATACCAAGCTTTAAGAAAGATAGCAAAAGAATCTATGATAATTTATTAATGAGAGGATGGAATTTTATTACCCTCTGGAAAAACATTTGACAATTTCTCACAAATTGAACTTATGCTCATCAAATGATTCTGTTATTAATTCCCTAAGTTATGAGTGAAGAGAAACATAAACATATCTCCGTGAAAATTATTGAAAGAAAACTGTAAAAAAGATTACTTATAATAATGAGGGAAAACTAATTTTCTTCAGAGGCATAGATATATGCACACAATTTAGTTGACTAGTGTATAGTATGCGCAGATGTGAAAGTGAATGGAGGTAATCTTCTAAAAATAATAGAAAATTTAGCAATATAGAATTGAACAAAATGACTATCAGGAATGTGAAACAAAAGATGGAATGGGATGTTCTGTGTGAGCTGGGTGACTGGTAAGAGAGGTTGGATGAATGAATAAAATGAATAGAGAATGAACACATACAGTGTGCTCAATGCACATACTGTGATTTAAAAAATAAGTTGGAAATGGGAAGTGAGCCTGGAAAAGGGGCCAGATGTGTTGGGGAAGAATGGTGGAAAGGGTGACTCTGGTTAAAGAAACATTGAACACAGATGAACATGTTAAATTGTGACCTCGTCCCCACCCAGCACACCATATTGAAATTAAGAATAATAAATAAAAATGAAAATTGCACCCAAAATTGGTAAACAATGTAAAATTGAGAAAACCTAATAATTCTTAATGAAAGAAATGAAAAAATACATTTAGAAACCCGAAACATTACTGTTCATGAAAGAAGACTGATTTATAAGAGTAAATCACTATGATTCCATTTATGTGAAGTACAAGAGTAAAATATAATCTATAGTGGTAGAGTGTTGTTGACACACTAGGGATGTTAGACGATTTCTGTGCAAGCAATATGAAGGAACTATAGGAGGTGATCTTTATATAACTTTGACAAAAGGTAAGAAATCATACAGGTTCAGTAGTTGCATTTGTTTATCATTACCTAAAACAATTCATTCAAAAATGACAATTGCCAGTCAACCCAACATACGAAGTTTAGGATAATGACTTTGTCTGATTTTAGTATTCTTTAATCCACATTTACTTTTTCCCCTTCCATTGTTGCCCTTTGTCTTTTAAAGGCAAATATGCCTATTCTTTCTCTATTATGGGGGAATATAATTATAAAACATTTCTACCACACCTTGAAAACATTACAGGATGGAAGAGGAGAAACTTCAGGGCTCCTTGGCATAGGCAAACATTTTCTTTATAAAGACTCAGACACAGAACAAATCAAAGAAAGGGTGGACAAATGTGATTGCATAAAACTGCAGAGCTTCTGCGTGGCAAAGGACATAGCTAGCAAGATCAGTAGAAAGCCCACAGATTGAGAGAAAATCTTTACTAGCCACACATCAGACAAGGGCCTCATATATAAAACATACTTAGAACTCAAAAAATGAAATAGAAGATGCAACCCAAAAATTCATATGGAACAATAAAAGACCCGGAATAGGAAAAAAACAATCCTTAACAGAAAGAATAGTGCTGGAAGAATATCAATACCAAATTTTCAGTCTACGAAAAAGCCATAGCAATCAAAACAGCTTGGTACTGGCACAAGAACAGACCTGAGGACCAATGGAATAGAATTGAAGAAACAGCAGTGAAACCACAGACATATAGCCACCTAATCTTCGATAAAAGAGCTAAAAAAATAAATGGAAGAAAGAAAGCCAGTTTAGTGAATGGTGCAGGCAAAATTCGTTAAACACCTGCAGAAAACTAAATCTAGATCTATATGTATCACCCTGCACCATAATCAACTTCAAATGGATCAAAGACCTCGATGTCAAAGTAGACACCTGAAAATATTACAGGAAGCAATAGGAGGAACTCTAGGGCTCCTTGGCACAGGGTGAAATTTTCTTAATAAAAGAAATCTAATAACAACAGATGTTGGAGGGGATGCATTGTTGGTGGAAGTGTAAACTTCTTCAGCCACTTTGGAAAGCAGTATGGAGGTTCCTCAAAAGACTTCACATAGAGATCCCCTATGACCCAGCAATCCCGTTTCTGGGAATTTACCCAAATGATCACAAACAAGGCCATACTAAAGCTACCAGCACAACTATATTTATTGCAGCATTATTTACCATAGCTAAGATATGGAGCCAATTCAGATGCCCCTCAGTAGATGAATGGATCAAGAAAATGTGATACACACACACACACACACACACACACACACACACACACACACACACACCAATATATTAGTGTGTGTGTGTGTGTGTGTGTGTGTGTGTGTGTGTGTGTATGCAATGGAATTCACACACACACACACACACACACACACTAATATATTGGTGTGTGTGTGTGTGTGTGTGTGTGTGTGTGTGTGTGTGTGTGTGTGTGTGTATGCAATGGAATTCTATGCTTCCATCAGAAAGAATGACACCTTCCCATTTGTTAGGAAATGGGAAGACTTGGAAAAAATCAAATTAAGTGAAGTAAGCCAGACTCAAAGAAATATGGGTCCCATAGTTTTCCTTATTTTCAATAATTTAGTATACATTTATGATAATTTTATCAGATGGACAGAAGAGCTCAAAAGCTATGTACATATCACCCATATAAGATGATGGGAAGTGAAATGAACCCCTAAAGTTACGGACACAAGCGGTTTTTCTATTGTTTTTTAATGAAGTATGTGATTTTTTGTTTCTTTTTTATGTTCTTTTCCCTATGGTATATCCTGTGTTGTCACTGAATTTGATTTTGGTACCCTGAATCTTTTTTTATTGTACAATTAAAAAAATTTTATTGTTAAGATGTTGTACATGAATAAGGCAATGAGTACATTACTTGTCGATCATTGTTACCCCTTCTCTTCCTTGTTGTTGCCCCTTATCCTTTCCCTCCCCTACCTCCCACACTCCTATCCGCCCTCCCCTCCCTTGATGCATTTTGTATATGCATTTATCTAATTTGGGGAGGAGAAGGGGAATGCTGAAACATGTACACAGGATGATCCATTGCAACAATGATACAAGACACAACGTTAAAAATGAACTTTACAACCGCAGATGGGGAGGTGTTGGGGGAAGTGGGGGTTGGAGATTGCAGGAGGCAGGGGAGGGAAGGGATAGTAGGAGAAAACTAAAGGAGTGGTAACAATGCTGGACAAGAAATGTACTCATTACCTTACTTGTGTAACTGTAACTCTTTTGTACAGCATATTTACAATAACATAAAATTTAAAAAAAAACAAATAATTTTGTCATAGGAATGAGTCAGATAATCAGTGTGAAAATGAGGTAACATAGTTTGGTTGTCTGAAAAGAAGCATGGCTATGAATATTTAAATATGCCTGCTGAATATGTAATGAGATAAAAAGCCAAGGAAAGCTATCATTTGCTCATATTGGGGCTTGAACTCAGGGCCTTGCGTTCTTGATTTGCCATTTTGCTCAGAGCTTTTTTGCTCTACTTTTAAGACACACATTTTCCTCTAGCTTCTTGATCTGATGGAGGCAAGAATGTCTCTTATTTGCCTGCTGGGGCTGGTTTTGAACTTTAGTCCTCAAATCTCAGCTTCTTGAGTAGCTAGGATTACACAGCTGGTTAAGAAGCCTAATTTTTCTTCACACCTGAATCAGAGACATAAATGATCTGAGCCAATATTGTTTGGTAAGATTTTTTCCCATACAATTCCTTTCTAATCCACACCTATTATCTCCTTTATAATCTATTACTTTCAGAGTTAACTTCATAAACTTATTCATTTGTATTGAGTCATCCAGGAAGAGCAATTTTGTATTTCCATTTCATTTCTCTGATTCTTTTCTGGATTATCTGTTAATGCAAGTTCTGATGTATTGAAAGCACAAGTATGAATTTCTAAGTTATTTTGTATTGTCACATCAACATGTACATAGGAACAGAGAAGAACCTTGGGTATAGAATGGATTGTAATGCCAGTCAATTACCCAAGCCTAGAACAGATATGACCAGTTTGTCCCTTAAATTCTATCCATCTGACAGAAGTTAACCTAGGAGGGAAAACCTCAACAAAACATGAAACTTTGGTTGAGTTGATCACCTTGCAGACTTCCAAGTCTGAATCTGCCCCACACTTGCTCCATCCATTTATTTTATGTGGCCTCTGGTTTACATACTGTCATATTTGGGAAAGCTAAGCTCTTCCAGTCATCTAATTGCAGTGCTTATTTTCTTGATTTAGTTAACAAAATTCCAGTGAATGATGCTAAAATTTCTCACCTTGAGTTTTGTTTTGCCAGAACACTCATGGTAATTAAGATTGTGCCAATTTTTCAACAAAATCATCCTCTCTACGGAAGCTTATCATCATTTATTGTTATTGCTTATCATTATTTATTGTGCTTTAGCCCATACCTAGTTCAGAGGAACTGAATGTTAAAATTCAGCAGGTCTCAGATATCAAGAAATGCTCATGTATACAGGCTACAAATATGAACCTACTGTTTGGTCATTACTGTCTATTTGAAGATGAAATTAATCATAAGTTTTTTTATGGTGAAAATACTGTACAAAGGGGTTACAGTTACATGAGCAAGGTAATGAGTACATTTCTTATCAAGCATTATTGCCTCCTCCTTTGATTTTCCCCTCATGCCTTTCAAAATTTTGCCCCGGTAGTCCAAAACAACTTGTTTACTCTACTTACATTAATGGAATATGTACAACTAACTTACATAGATCAAACAAATGATGCCTGGTGTTAGTGGTTTTAGTCTTGTCATGCTAATTATGAGGCATCTGTCTTGCTCCTTTCTCTTGAACAAGGTAAGAACCACTTTCATTAGTCCACTATATAAATTATAAATCTGTATATTTGTCTTATTTCTACATGTTTGGCTTATTTCTTAAACTTCACCTATAGTGATTATAAGACATATGATCAGTAGTGAATGTAACCCTAGTTTTTACATTGTTAACATGTCATTTTACCATCCTCATACCAGACAAAGTATGCACAAAACACGGTAATAAATTAAAAACTACATTGGTATGTAAGAAATATGGAATAAGAATAGAGTATTTGGTGGAAGTACTTAGTAGAGAACCTATCACAGAAGAGATTTAATTAGTTGATTGAGTTAAAAGGCATCGAAACTTCAGTCTGAAGCCTATTCTATTTAACACTACTCTTCCCAACACTGAAATATCAAAGAAAATTTAAAAAAATTAATCATTTTTGTCATGTTTAAGAAAATATGAAGAAAGTATTAAAGTATTAGAGGGGCCTAGTTAGATCAACATATTCATTTCTAACTCTCTTAGGATATAGGAACATATATACATATATTAATTAACTATAAAAGAACTAAAAGAGAAGAACAAATATATACTTCATAAAATATATGCATATACTTTATATACAGGACACACACACCATATATATATATATGTATATATATATATATATACATATATACATATATATATATATATATATTCCCACTGACAGTAGTTAACAAATGTAGAAATTACTTGATTCATTTAGCAAAACAGTTAATAGAGCTCTCGAAAAGTTTTCATTAAGTTTATTGGTTTTTGAAATTTGGTTCTTCAAATTTTGGAAATATAGCAAAAGCTTAAAGTGAAATAATCCTACGTTTCTTAATTTAAGTAACAAGTGACCTATGTATGTTAACACAGCCCCCCTGTATTTCTGGAACAAAGCTAACTTCCTCACGGTATATGTTGCATTTAATGGGATGTTGAATTTGGTTTGCAAGGACTGCATTGGGGATTTTTACCCTTGTTATAGTTCTAAAGACTTAATTTGTGATATAGAATGTGATCCACTTTCATGAAAGTTGCACAGTCTGTTGAGAAAGAATTGCATTTGTCATTGGTTGGAATACTCTGCAGATTTTGTTAAGTACATTTTTTTATGTATTTTAACTCTGAGATTTTTTTTAGCCTGGGTGATCTATTGATGTGACTTATTGAAGTCACACAGTATTATTTAATTTGGATCTATCTGTCTGCTATGGCCACTAGTATTTATCTTATGAAATTGGGTGCACCAACATTCAATGCATATATGTTTACAATCACTATATGTCTTCTTGATGAGTTTTCTGCCTTTAATAATAAGTAGTGACCTTCTTTAACTTTTCTTGTGAATTTGGACATCAGAATGCTTTGTGAGATATGAGCACAGCCGTTGTCTGCTTGCATTATTTTATATAACATTTGCTTGGAAAATCATTCCCATTCTTTCACACTCAGTCTGCATATGCTAGCAAGGTGAGTTCTTAGCTGAAAACAAAACATTGGACCTCATTTTTAATACAGTAAGTTAGTCTGTATCTTTTAATTGGAATATTCAGATTGTTCATATAAGTATATTATTGAATGTATCAGTACTTGTGGTTTTGTTTTTGGAGATTCTTGAATACACAATTTTTGTCCATTAGTTACCTGAGAGATTTGATGATTTGCTGAATAAATTATATTTCATGGGTTTTATCTAATTCTCCTTTCTGTCTTTATTCTCTTTCGTGTCTCTCATGATTAAAAATCACAATTTCTTTTCTCTTTTCTGGATATATTACATTTCAAGTAACATGAAAAGATGTTCTTCCATTAAGGGATATTTAACCACATTTTGCAAATATTGACATTACATACAACAGGTAACTCTGAAATAACTTTGAACTAGCACTAATTTTTAGGGAAATCATAAGTAAAAATTACAGCCATATTTGTATGTCTGGGAGAATCAGAAAAGATGACTCTATGGCCTGGTGTATATATCAGAACTCTTCATTAGTTATTGTCATACCTATATATTATGCTACACAAATAGTCTAAGCTTGCTCTGGTAGTTCAAGAATGAACCAGATAGATTTTTCTTCCTTTAAGGTCCCATGGCATTTATAGCCTAGTAGGAAACATAAATGCCTTGCATATAATGGTAAAAACTTTTAACAAATTACAGGATAGTCAATATGTATTATTTTCAAAATAAATGTAATAAATATTTCATATATTTAATCTGGTTAAGTCACAACATATAGAATATGTAACAATAAAAAGGAAGAAATAAAATCAGAGATTTAACCACCCAAAATGGGACTATAAGTACTTCAAGCACTGTGAACACAGAAATGAATGCGAAAAGACATGTAAGGAGTAATCTAAAAATCAAATATGTGCTAGTTTAACGCCCCTTCACTCTTCCGCATGGGTCAAAGGGTTTGAACTCAGAGCCTGGGCACTATCCCTGAGCCTCTTTGTGTTCAAAGCTTGCATTCTTTCATTTCAGCCAAAGTGTCACTTTCAGCTCTTTCTGAATGGTTTATTGGATATGAGGCACATGGGGACATTTTCCTGCCTGGGCTGGCATCAAACCATGATCCTCAGATCTCAGCCTTCTGAGTAGCTAGGATTACAGGCATAAGCCACAGGCATCCGGTTCTAGTTTAAAGTTTTTAATTAAAATAGATTTTCTAATAGGTAGAGCAAAGGAGTTTGAGAACAGTGCATATATTTAAATACTTGGAAGCTAGTGAATGATTTCTACCAAAGCAATGATGAACCTCTTTACTGCCTTTTACATTATATTATACAAAGGCTTGCATTACTCTTACCTTGTGAAAATTATAATTGCATTACAGTCTGAGACTTTAGTGCCATTTAAGCAAATTAAACTGACTGACTTCAATGGATTCAAACAGCAAAAATATGTGCTTGTGGGTGAGCTTACATTAGAATTCAAAGGCTCATCACTTGCATTTCCTACCCCTGAGAAATCTGTTCTGCAAAAGAAAATGCATTGTTTGTGTCCTGTTTTTCTCGGATTATTGCTTCCTTTTAAGGAAGTCAAGGAAACTTGTCCAATTTATAAAGGTTATCTGACTGTTAAAGCACCACTTTCAACATGTGCTGAATGTGCTAATAGAAATTATCCCTGACAGAATTTTCCACAGGCCGTAAAATACAAAACACAGAAATAACTGATTAGTCACCATGACAGAATGAACACCAGAGAATGACTTTTCTTTGCATATCATTTAAAAAATCAATTAGAAGGGCATAGAGGGATCAATATTATTTAGTGAAAGATAACCAAGAAAAAGAGCACAAACATTTCATTTACCTCTCCTTATATTTTTTCTAGTTTGCCTGATAACCTGGGAGCAGGACTTAATAAAAAGCAGAAATAAAAGTCTCTCTCCACTGTGAGAATTGCCCTTTTTGTTTCTTTTCAGATTCATGAAGCTATCAGATCCAATCATCAATGAAAAGGTACTTCATTGGTCCATAGTGATATTTTGATAATTCAAAATTTGTGGACAATACACTAAAAAAGGATTTTCTCCCTTCTGTCCTTCTTTATCCTTTTGCCTACAATTTATTATTAGTTTTGTTTTCTAGTTTTGTGATTGACTGTAAAATATCAAGCCCAGTATTTGATATTATTTTGTGACCTATGAATGCCACCTGGTAAGATATGGAATCTGTGTTTAAAAGTTCCTGATGTGAATTCATTTTGTAATTTCTCATTGTTTCAAGGATCCCACAAATATGTTTTCAATTTTTAAGTTATGGGATATACTTTCATAAAACTTTATTCAGGAAGTAAATGTATATCTTTAAGGAATATCATTAAACTAGTATGGAAATGAGGTCATTTGGTCTTGTGTGCAAAACTTAGCATCTACATTTTGAAATATACTTTGACAAGAGGATTTGGATTTGATTTTGATGTGCTACAATATTTTGATCAAAGACACTAAAAAACTGCTGGGTGTTATAATTCCAGCTTGTCCATGAGACTTTTTTTTTGTCGGTCATGGGGCTTGACCTCGGAACTCTGGGCTTGGGCTCTATCTCTCAGCTCTTCAGTTAAAGGCGAGCACTCTACCACTTGAGCCACAGCTCCACTTCCAGTTTTCTGGGGGTTTATTGGAGATAAGTGTCTCACGGACTTTTCTGCCTGGACTGGCTTTGATCTGTGATCCTCAGATCTCAGCCTCCTGAGTAGCTAGGATTACAGGCGTGCACCACCGGCACCCTGCTTCCATGAGACTTTTAGCTCCAAGTTATGAACAAAAATATGGAGAGGAATATGTGGCTCAAACAGTAGAATGTCAGCCTTGAATACAAGAGTGAAATCAAAGTGCCAAACCCTGAGTTCAAGCCCTACTACAAAAGCACATATGAAGAAAACAAAAGACATGCTAAACTGACATCGGTATTCCCTTGTTCAATTCAGCACGATGTATAGTAGCCAAGAAAGCCAATCTAAGGTTCTACAAGCAGATGAAGTAATATAAAAATATCACCTATATGTTTTTATACATATGTGTATATGTGTATATGATACTACTCAGTTATAAACAATAGTGAGAGCTTAGTGGTAGAGTGCTTACTTTGCATGCATGAAGCCCTGGGTTCAATTCCTCAGTATCACATAAACAGAAAAAAAGCCATAAGTGGGACTGTGGCTCAAGTGGTAGAGTGTTAGCCTTGAGCACAGAGAGGCTCAGGGACATAGCCCAGGCCCTGAGTTCAAGCCCCAGGACTGGCCAAAAAACAAAAACAAAAAACAAGAAAAAACCAAAAATGAAATCTTGTCATTTGTTGAAATGTAAATGAAAGTATAATTCATTATGTTAGAGCAAAGATAACCTCTGCAAAGGAAAGCAAGTATCTGATCTCATAGATAACTGTGATTGCATAGAAGCTGAGAGGAGAATGGTGGTTGCCAGAGGCTGGTGAGACTATAGCAGTAGTACAATTTGGAAAGGTTGATGATCAGGGACATAGCTACAGTAAGACAGGAGTAAACAGCTCTGCTGTGCTATTGCATAATAGGCTGACTGTAGATAATTACTAATAATACAAGGGCAAAAACAAATCGTTTAACTAGGGATACAGGTGGACCCATTGCAACAATGAGATGTACAAGTCATTATGTCGATAAACGAAATTTACAACTTTAGTGAGGGGTGGGGGGAGTATTTGGGGGGGAGGAGGGGAAGGGATGGGAAGGGGAAACAAAGAGGAGGCAACAATGCTTGATAAGAAATGTACTCGTTATCTTGCCCATGTATTTGTAACTCCTCTGTACAATAAAAATTAAAATAAAAATAAAAAGTTTTGAAGGGTTTCATCACAAAGAAATAAAATATGCTTGAGGACAGTTTAACTTAACTTAAAAATTTCACAATTGCTGCATGTGTTAAAATGGCATGCAGAATTTCATGAAAATGTATAATTATTACTTTTTCTAAATCAGTTAAATGTAATTTAATAGCAAATTTCACAGGGCTCATTCATCCCTTATTCTTATCTACTCAGGATGCTGAGGGCTACCCCTGTCCCCTAGTGTCTTTAGAAACTAGAAACCTCTCTTTTACAAGTAAAAATTAGAGGTCTTAATTATATCATACTCTCCCATAATCCCAGCAGTACTTTCTCAGCAGCTTTAATTGATTCAGTTGGATGGAGTTCCATGTATCTTCCGCTATTGACATACTCTGGTATTGCAATGATTTCAAATTCATATGGTGGAAATGTCCTTTGACAGATCTTACCTATATTAAAAGTTGTAGACTCAGGGGCTTAAAAATAACTTTTCTTGTCTCACTGCTTTTAAGAATTCAATATGATACTGAATAAGAGTTTGGAAAGCAGAAACTCTTGACTTATTTCTGACTATAGAGAAAATCATTTTATGTTTTCCATGTTTAGTATAACTAGGGAATAAAAGTTTATAGAATATTCTTTTATAATGATGACATAGATTCTTTACTATCCTATTTTCCTGAGAGATTTCATCAGGAATTAGTATTGAAATTTGTCGAAGTACTTTTCTACCTCAACTAACAGGATTATGTGATTCTTTCCTTGATTTGGCTTATGGGATATATTGCATTTATTGAACCGGGTTAAGTTGAGCCATGTCTGTAGTGATAGAATAATATTAATTTTCAGCCTGGAACTGGTGGCTCATGTCTGTAATTCTAGCTACTCAGGTCATCTGGGGATCGTGGTTCAAATCCAGTCTGGGCAGGAAAGTCCATGAGATTCTTATCTTTGACCCACGAGAAAACTGGAAGTGGCTCTGTGGCTCAAGTGGTAGGGCGCTCACTTTGAGCTGAAGAGCTCAGGGACAGTGCCCAGGTCCAAAATTCAAGCCCCATGAATGACAAAAGATAATTAATAACAGTAATATCAATTTGATCACGGTGTATTATGATCACCCAACTGTGTTGTTTAACTTGGTTTGAAAATATTAATTGGGAATTCTTATGTATGTGTTCATCAATGTTATTGATCCATAATTCTATATTTTCTTGTTCTTATTCAATATAAATATAATACTATACTCAAAGAAGAAATTTGCTAGCATTTTTTCCTTTCTAATTTTTGAAGAATTAGGGAAGTGTCACTATTTATTTTTCTGAAAAATCTGATAAAATTTATCAATACACTATGAGATCCCAGGCTTTAAATTATTTGGAGCTGTTTTATATTTTCAATCATTATTTTTGCTTTACATTTAGATGGTTTATTTTCTTTGATTTTGGTTTTAATAGGTCTTATGTATGCAGAAATTTATAAATTTCTTTTAGACTATCCATTTTATTAGAAGATACATTTTCACAGTATTCTATCATAATCCTCTAGCTTTTGTAATTTTTGTTTTGTTTTTCATCTTCCTTTTGGTTAATTTGACTAAGAGTTTAACAAACCAATTTAAAGGTTTATTGTCAAGGTGATGCATGGGGAGTTACAGTTATATGTCATTTAATGAGTTCATTTCTTTTTAACAATGTCCTCCTTCCTTGGCTTTCACCCAGTTTTCTGTTCCCAATCTCATCCACAAGCTATATAGATCTTTTTCAACATAATATCTGGTGAATATGATATGCTGTATTTATTCACTCTTTTCTCACTCCATTTCTATTCTTTCCCCTTTCTCTCCTCAAAACAGATAAACTTGGGGCTGGGAAGGTGGCTCAGTGCTAGAGTCCTTGCCTTGCATTCGTTAGGCTCTGGGCTCAATTCCTCAGAAAGAGTCAGAAGTGGCGCTGTGGCTCAAGTTATAGAGTGCTTGCCCTGAGCTGAAGAGCTGAGGGACAGCACCCAAGCCCAGAGTTCAAGCCCCACGACTGACAAAAAAAAGATAAATACAAGAGAAAAAGTATAGGATTGTCTACACATGTCCAGAAAACTGAAGCCAGATACTTATATATCACCCTGCACCAGGTTCCATTCAAAATGGATTAAAGACCTCAGTGTAAGATCAGATCCCTGAATATATTACAAGAAGTTGTAGGGAAAACACTGGCGTTCCTAGGCTTCGGCTAAAACTTCTTAAGTAAAGATCCACAATCACAACAAGTCCATGAAAGACTGCATAAATGGGATTGCATCAAATTTAAAAGTTTCTGCATGGCAAAGGATATAGCTAGCAAGATTAATAGAAACATGGGAGAAGATTTTTATGTGCTATATACCAGACAAGGGCCTCAGATCTAAAATATAATTAGAGCTCAAAATTAACACCTACAAAAATAAACCCTCAAGGAAGTGGTGCTGTGTCTCAAGTGAGAGATCTCTCGTCTTGAGCTGAAGAGGTCAGGGATAGTGCCCAGGCCAGAATTCAAGCCCCCCAACTGACAAAATAAAAACTAAAAATAATACAAAAATAAAATAAACCCTCAAATAAACAACTACCCAATTAATAGATGGCTAGAGACTTAAAGAGAAATTCAAAGATTTACATATTTAAAGATACAAGAAGATTGGCCAATAGACATATGAAAAATATTTAACATCTCTGGTCATAAAAATGTACAAATCAAAACAACACTGTAATTCCACCTCACCTCAGTTTGGTCATTATCAAGATAAAGCAATTTAGCTTTTCACAGAAAACTTTTGCTTCAAAGATTGTTTGTATTTTGTGTATATTTCATTAATATACTTGACCTTCATTATTTCTCATATTGGGTTTGGCTTTTAAAAAAATAAGAAATTCAGAAATGTTTCAGTTCTACAAGTCAGACTTGGAATACAATGCATCTTGATCAGAATCATCCCTTCCATTTTTCTTATCTATCTTTTGTTTTTGTTTGACTAGGATCTTGAGAAGGTTTGAAATCACTTAAAGGCAGCAAGAAACTCCTGGGAGTCTTATGCAAAGGTGATTATTTTATGAATAAAGCTCTACTTATCTATAAAATAAAAGCAAGGCTGCATCAAATTAAAATGTTTTTGCACATTATAAGAAACACTCATCCAAACTGAGAAGACTTATGACATGGGAGATAAACTTCAACTATTTAAAGAACCAATAGATAGAATCAACATCCAATATATGCAAAACACCCAAAAATTAAACAGCAAGAGAGCTGATAATCGATTGAACATGAATTGGGCAATTATTTCTCAGAATAAGTACAAGTGGCTTATAAATACATGAAAAAACATTCAATATTCTTAAAAAACCAAACATAGAGCTCCCCAATGATCCAGCAATCCCACTCATGGGAATTTAGCCAAACAATCACAAACAAGGCTACACTAAACTAACATAACACTTAGGTTCATTGCAGCATTATTTACCATAGCTAAGATATAGAACCAACCCAGATGTCATCAGTAGATGAAGGGATCAAGAAAATGTGGTATATATAGACAATGGAATTCTATGCAGATCAAAACTACACTAAGACTCTATCTTACCCCAGTTGGAATGGAACTCACCAAGGAAATAAACAATAACAAATTTTGGCTAGGCTTCAAGGTGAAAGAAACACTTACATACTGTTCAAATGTAAGCTAATACAACTATTATGAAAACATGTATCTAGATAATTTAGAAACTAAAAAATAATCTTTCTGTAGGTCACTGCTCTATCACTTTTGGTAATATATTTGAAATCTGGTAAAGCATACTAGAAAGACACGTGTATAACAATATTTATTGCATCACTGTTCACGATATCCAATCTATGGAGGCAGCCTAAGTTCCCAACAACCAAAGAAGAAAGAAAATGGGTATATTTACTCCACATATATTCAGCCATTAAGAAGGAAATAATGTAATTTACAGGAAAACTGATTAAAATGCAGATTGAACTCCTGATGGGAGGCCCAACAAAATAAATATGGAATGATTTTGCTGGCTTTTAGATTTTACACCTAAAATTGTAATAATGATAATAAAAAGTAAATAACAAAGTAAAATAATAAAATAGCCATACTAGTACTTTAATGTAAAATAAAAACAGCCTGATGACAATAAAGAGAGGGTAGGGGAAGGAAAATGAATTTGAGTGATGAAGATCTTTGAAATAGCTTAGACAAATAGAAAGATGATAGATGAATAGATGATAGGTACAGAGATACAGATGATAGATAGGTAAAAATGTAGATGAGGGGAAGGAAGAATAAAGAAAGAATAAAATCAAAAGGAAGGAAGGAAGGAAAGAAGGAAGAAAGGAAGGAAGGAAGGAAGGAAGGATGGAAGGAAGGAAGGAAGGAAGGAAGGAAGGAAGGAAGGAAAAAAGGAAGGGAGGGAGGGAAGGAGGGAGGGAGGGAGGGAGGGAAGCAGTAAGGGAGAAAGGGAGGGAAGGAAGGAGGGAAAGAATGAGACTAATGAAAACCACCAATCATCAACAAAGCATGAAGAGAAGAGTGACATGAGAATACATTATAGAGGATAAATGTATTAAAAGTACTCTCTATGCATTTATGGAATTATCATAATGACCCCCTCTTATACTATTTAACATATGCTAATTAAAAATAAATATAGAAACAAAACTAAAATCTGGAATGTAGATTTTTTTTTTCAGTTGTGGGGCTTGAACTCTGGGCTTTGGCACTGTCCCTGAGCTCTTCAGCTTAAGGTGAGTGTTCTACCACTTGAACCACAGAGCCACTTCCGGTTTTCTGGGGGTTTATTGGAGATAAGAGTCTCATGGACTTTTCTGCCTGGGCTGGCTTTGAACCGTGGTAGATCTTATTTTTTTCTTTTACTTTTTTCCTTCCTCCTGTATGTATGTACTCTTTCCTTCTTTCCTCCCCTTATTTTCTCAGTTTCATTTGGCCTACATGCATTCTTTAAAGGCATGCTGTTGTCCCTAAAATGAAGGTTGACTTGGTTATATCAAACAACTCTCCGCCACAAATGAGAATGAGAGAAAGACCTTCAAAGAATCCTTTGAAAATGCAAGTCCTAGCACAGCTGATAAAAGCTTTGTTTAGAAACCTTCTATCCTAAAGGGACATGAAAGTAATGGCAGTAACAAATATTATTTAACATTTAACATTCATTTCAACTAATGGTGTTTGAACATTAGACTTTGTGCTTTTATCTTGGATTTTTCTCTCATACATGACTCTGAACTGCTTGAGCCACACCTTCAATTCGACCTTTCCCTCATGATTTGGAGATAGGAATCTTATGGATGTGTCTTCCCAGACTGACTCTGGACCTCAATACACAGATCTCAGTCTCTAGAGTAGCTAAAATTACAGGTGTAAGTCACTATGTCTGGCTTATTGTATGTTTTTTTTTAAATAGTATTGTTAAGTCTAAAGTTTGGAAAGGGGTGAAATAAGGTATGAATCCATATTATTTATTATGTTCTTTACTAATATATTGTACTTTGGGTATAGTTTTATTTACTTTTAAAATGAAGTCTGTGTTTAAAATAATCTCATTGTACCTCATCACAGTTTTTTTTAATTAAATATTATCTTGAAGCAAATTATTCTTTCAAACTTTTTATCATTTTTCTTTTCCTCTGTCATGATTTCAGTCTCAATTTCTTTCTCAGAAATTATCTGACGGCAGTGATATCTCTTGTGTGTGTGTTTGTGTGTGTGTGTGTGTGTGTGTATGTGTGTTTGTGTGTGTGTGTGTGTGTGTGTGTGTGTGTGTGTGTGTGTGCGCGCGTGTGTGTTTCTAGCAGGGCATTTTTAAGTTATCTTTAAGTAGTTTTACAAAAAAGCCACTTAACAAATCAGTTCATAAATGTAATGTACTTTGATCAGAGTCACCACTTTCAACATCCTCACCCATCCCTCACCTACTCAATCCTTCCCTCCTTTTCTTAATTTTGTAGACTATATGGTGAATTCTTGAAAGCAATCTTTTCCCTTGCCCCTACCCCATCCATTTCAAGTACTGTACCTTGGAACTTATTTCTTTTAACTTTGGTTTTGCCTTTTTAAGGAATTACAGTACTCAAGTTCTCCCTTGAATCTACCATATTTCAGTTCATACATTTTTGTAAGCCTGAATACCACCTAATATGTTTGCTTGTAAGTTTATAAGCTATATCTAACTTACACATATATGTGAAATTATGCATCCTTTTTCTCTCTGGACTTGACTTACTTCATGTCACATAAATTTTTCTAGGTCTCTCACTTTTTCTTCAAATGATACAATAGCATTCTTTTTAAATAAGTTTTTTATTGTAAAAATACTGTACAGAGGGGTTACAGTTGCATGAGCATGGTAATGAGTACATTGCTTACCAAGCAATGTTTTTTCCCTACCATCTGTGCCCTCCCACCTTCTCAACTACACTCCCCTCCCCCCACCTAAAATGTAAAGTGCATTTTTCAACATAGATGTACAATACCCTTCTTTCAATGCCTTTCCCCCCTAAATTTGATTTAGAGATTTATTTATGTAATGGATATGAAAACTGAATAAAATGCAATATAAATGTAAAATAGATTTACTGAACTTATCTTTATAAAAATAGTATCATGAGATAATAGAAATTATTTTTTCAGGTTAGTTAGACATGTATAACCTTTGTTTGTATATTTAGTTGACTATCTGGGGTGTTTTTCCATGTATATAATTTATTCAGTTTGTATAACAAAATATAAATTATAGATAAACTATTATTCATTAAATAATACATCAATTATTTTATTGTTATTATCTATAAGTAGATGCACAATGGAATTGCCACTTAAAGTAGTTTATTAATATATTTTGATTAATGGCACATCTTCCAATAGTCTCACCCATTCATCCCCTACCCACACCTTCCTTAAGTCTTTTTAATTTTGTAGGATATACTTTGGATTCTTAATTGTATTTTTCTCCTACTCTCCTCTTCATTTGTCCATCCCTTTCCCTACCCGACCCTACCCCTTTTGAGTACCCACGTCCTTTTGTACCTAGTTAAAAATATGATTTTTCTATATTTTCAAGTTCTCAATTTTCCCAGTTTCTATATTCCACAGGTCTATATTTTCTAGTTTGTAATTTTGACGTCAGAGACTGGGGATAGTTCTCTCTTGAAGAACAAGGTAGCATACTAATAAACTTGGATTTATTAGCCAATAACAACCCTGTTCAAATATACATCCATTATCTACTAATTTATTCAATGGCTTATACAAGTTACCAAGATCTTGTACAGTATCAATTTATTCCTGTTAAATGAATGTTTTAGAGCTCAGAGGGTGTTGTAAATTTTACTTAAATTAATTGAATAAAAAATCACAACCAGGGCTGGGAAGGTGGCTCAGTGGTAGAGCACTTGCCTTGCATGCATGAGGCCCTGGGTTCGATTTCCCAACACATAAGCAAAAAGAAAAAAACCAGGAAGTGGCGCTGTGGCTCAAGTGGTAGAGCACTAGCCTTGAGCTGAAGAGCTGAAGGATGGCGCCCAGGCCCAGAGTTCAGGCCCCATGACCGGACCCCCCCAAAAAAATTACAACCATAGAAAAAAGTTCTTTATAAAATATCATTTACTTTTCTCCTTTTGTCCTTTATGGAATAGTAAAAGGTTTTATATAGGAACAATATAAATTCTCTTCAGTTAACATTGTGTGTCTATTCAGGTAATTCAATGAGTTGAATATTCCTTACCACTATGGCCTTTGCCCATGTTATTTGTTTGAATGACTCATCATACACTTGAACTGTTAGCCCTTGTGTTACAGAAGACATTCATATTTTCACACTTAATGCAAAATACATTGCTGAGTAAAATGAATGCAATGCACAATTGTGATCGTGCAGTATGCATAAGTAAAAGATTGGTGGCCTTTCTACTTTAAAGGAAACATTGAAATATATTACAGAAAGAAATTTTGTCTTCCACTCTAACAATGAGATGTACAAGACACTATGTTGAAAATGAACTTTACAACTTGGGGGGAGGGGGAGTTGGAGAGGTGGAATGGGAAGAGATGTTAGGGGAAAACAAAGGAAGAGGTAACAATGCTCAATAGGAAATGTACTCATTACCTTACTCATGTAACTGTAACCCCTTTGTACAGTACTTTTATAATAAAACATATATTAAAAAGAGAAATTTGGTCTCAAAAATATGTTTAGAGATTTAAGTACTGACAGTATGTTTACTAGTATAGCTATGACTATTTTGGTTCCATAAATAATGCGAAGTGGTTAAAATTGAAAGCTGGCCTTTATACTTTATGCTTTATACCTTAGTAATCATTATATCATGCCTATTGGATTTTTTTGATTTGCAGGGAGACTTGGAACATCTAGACAGTCTAACAATGTGATGTGGGATATAGTTGGCCATATAAGGTAGTTTAATGTAAGATTGAAGGTAGATATTCAGGGTATGTGATATCATCATGACTTCCACAGGAGTTGAGGTTGAAATTCAGCCACTTGAGAAATCACCCATGTCAATGCAAGATCTACTCATTGAAGTTACCACACCAAGGCTCAGATAAGTGTTCTTGATTGGCCATATTCCATGCAGTTGTATCTTACCCAATTCAATGTCAGGAGCTTCCATTTCTCAGCAGAGGAAAAACAAATAGAAGATCTACACTTGAAACTTTCTTATAATGCTTTTATATAATTCCTATAAAACTATAGGAATTATATTTCCTTTCTCCCAGTGGAATGTAACAGTTCACTTTTATCTATAATAAAACACACCCAGGAATATAACATCTCTAAGTATAATTTTAGTAAGTTATCAAAACTAAGATTAATCAGAGTGTGCTTATAAATTAGGGACATGTCTGAAGTGAGAGTAGTCTGCATTGTTTATTAACTTCAGAATGTGTCCATTCCAGTTTTTAAAAAAAGATAAAATACATACAGTTTTTCTTTTCAATGCTTGCTAAAACCCTAGTCAATGAGAATATTCAAATTTTATATTCTGTGGTCAAAGGGGGTGAGACATGCAATAGATTCATTTCTTTCTTTGTCTCACTTTTTATTTTTGGTCGGTCGTGGGGCTTGAACTCTGGGCTTGGGCGCTGTCCCTCAGCTCTTCAGCTCAAGGTGAGAGCTCTACCACTTGAGCTACAGCGCCACTTCCGGTTTTCTGGTGGTTTATTGGAGATAGGGATCTCATGGTCTCTCATACCCGTGCTGGCTTTGAACCGCGATCCTCAGATCTCAGCCTCCTGAGTAGCTAGGATTACAGGCGTGAGCCACCAGCGCCCGGCTTCTTTGTCTCACTTTTAAATCATCCCCATCCTTCCTGGAAAATGAACAGGCTACGTGTTTTGTTTTTATAAATAAACTACAAACATAAGCATAAGTTATACATAAAGCAGAGTATAGGTAAATAAAGCATGGATGCTGTCTTGAATTCTCCTCCACCTGATTGTTAGCTAGAGGCCAGCAAAATAGCTGTATACCCTGACATTGGGTGGCAATGTCTCATGCCTGTGATCCTTGCAACTCAAGAGGCTGAGATCTGAGGATAATGGTTCAAATCCATGTCAGGCAAGGAAATTTGTGAGACTTTTACCTCTAGTTAATGAACAAAAAGCCAAAAGTGAATCTGGGGTCAGGTAGTAGAGAACTAAGGGATAGTGCACAGTTCCTGAGTTCAAGCCCAAGTGTCAGCATGCAAATTAAATATATACGTATATATTTGTATACATATATATGTATATATACATATGTATATTCCTGTATATCTTATATGGGATTATGAAAAGCTGTTTACTCTCTGAGCAACAATCACTATATAAGAATGTCTTTGCAACTGGGCACTGGTAGCTCATACCTGTAATCTTAGCTACTTAGGAGCCTGAGATCTGGGGATCACAGTATGAAGCCAGTCCAGGCAGGAAAATCATTGAGCCTCTTATCTCCAATTAACAACCAGAAAACTGGAAGTGTTGCTGTGGCTCAAAATGGTAGAATGCTAGTCTTGAGCAAAAAAGCTGAAGGACAATGCCCAAGTCCTGAGTACAAGTCCCACAACCAACTACAATAAAATCTATGATGGCTTAATTTTGTTAAACAGGATTGGTGTTCTTGTTACTTAGCATAATGTGGCCAAATCTAATCAAGCAATACCCTTTTTAAAAATGAATGACCAGCCCGGGCGCCAGTGGCTCACACCTGTAATCCTAGCTACTCAGGAGGCTTAGATCTGAGAATCGCAGTTCAAAGCCACCCCAGGCAGGGAAAACTCTGAGACTCCTATCTCCAATAAAACCACTAGAAAACCGGAAGTGGCGCTGTAGCTCAAGTGGTAGAGCGCTCGCCTTGAGCTGAAGAGCTGAGGGACAGCGTCCAGGCCCATAGTTCAAGCCCCATGACCGACAAAAAAAAAGAAAAGAATGACCAAATGGCAGATTTCAGGGGAAGATAACACTGTCTGCTTAACTTGAATCAGAGCATGTCTGTCTCACTTCCTATGTCCTGGGAGAGTGTGCCAGGAAACAGAGTTTCCCAAAGTAATTGTTCTGAAAAATGAAGAGGATGTTATTAAAAATTGGATGTTGGATAAATAATGTGTGCCAATTATAGTAGAGTTTGAGACTGCCAATTTGTTTCTATGAAGATCTGTCTCTCTTCCAAATTAAGTGTGTTATGATTATTTCATTTCTTTTATAAAACCTGCATGGTACAAAGTCAAGCAGTTGACTTACTATCAGAATACAGCATTTTATATATGATGTGTAAGTATGAAACTTTGGACTGCTTTGTGGTAACTATCCACTATTTTATCTGAATTGATTGTTTTCAACAGCATGTATGTAGCTAAGTTCAATTTAATGAAAAATAAAAGCTGTGATTGATCCACTCATCCTGTTCAATCTGTATGGGGCATATTGATTCAAAGTGGCATTTTGAAATTTAATTAAATCTAGCAGTCTTGTATATTTTACATATAGTATTTACACAGTGGCCTACCAATGTGCTTGATTTTTCTCCCCTTCACTATTGAACCTACTAGCTGTTTTTAGTTTGTTTGTCCACATTTAATCCCGGATAGAAATCAGATAATACAGAGTTTTCTCGTGAGGTATAAAGCTCTATTGAAATAATTTTAAAATAATAATAGGTTCTAAAAATTCTATAACATGTTCAGGATTATGTTTTAGGATTTCGCTGACGCTATTTATAATTGTGAATTCAATGGTTTAAAAATTGTTTAAATAGGGATACAGGTGGACCTATTGCAGCAATGAGATGTACAAGTCGTTATGTTGAAAACACTTTACAACTCTGGCAAGTGGTGGGGGGGCAGGATGGGAAGGGACGGGAAGGGGAAACAAAGAAGGAGGCAATAATGCTTGATAAGAAATGTACTCATTATCTTGCCCATGTAATTTTAACCCATCTGTACAGTATTTTCACAATAAAAATGTTGATGGACTTCAATAGAATATAAAATATAGAGAGTTTTCACATTGCTGTTAGTATGAATCAAATTTTATGCTGATTATTCTTATAGTTATTATCTCATGTAATTTTTCATTCCATATGTTAATATCTTTAGGGTGATTTGATGAATGAAGGAATTAGAACTAGAAGGAATTATATAAATTTGTCCTCATATTTATATATTTAAAATAAATAGCCAGATCCAAGACTTTGTCATTTGAAATTAAGCATTTTACATATTATGACTTTTTACAAGTTAAGTTTGATGAACTTAAAATGTTTAAGCTTATTAGAATCTATTTAAATGAGAGATATATCTTTATAGGTTAAAACAATGATTTTCATGAAAAAATAGTACTTTTTTGGGTGGGAGGTTTCTGAATTGCTGGAAGTTATAGCATAAGTTTAATAGAGGGATATTTCTCCAACTAATAATTGTCTTTAATGTTTTACAGACTTTAATATCAACATTGAACAATTCTTAAATAACATTTGGTTACTCCATTCAAGTCAGTAGCTACATTTTAATATATATTTAAAAATGCAATATATAATCACTTTTAATTTCTGTGAATTAATTGGAGAAAAATAAAACTTTGGAAAATACTAAACTTTGTCATTTCAATAGGTATATTATTTAATAATTTATCCTTGTGTTTCAATTTTATATATAAGAAGAAGATATCAAATATTTATAAAATATTTCCCTAATAAATACATCCATTCACTGTCTTTATCAGCTTGGGCTAATATAATAATATAACTAACATGGCTTAAAAAAACAAACAAGTATTTATTTTGTCTCAATTGTCAAGGTGCAAAGCAGGTAAATTCTTGATTTGGTTTGTAAACCTCTACTTTCTCACTTTTTTTCTGGCACTGATACTTGGATTCAATGCTTGGGCACTATCCTGTAGCTTTTTAATGCTCAAGGCTGTCACTCTGTCACTTGAACCACAGATCTGCTTTTGGGTGGTTAATTGGAAAAGAGAGTCTGACAGAGTTTCCTGCTCCAGATCGTTCCAACCTTATCCTCAGATCTCAGACTCCTAAGTTAACTACACATGAATAGAGGAACGAGTCACCAGTGCTCAGCAATTACTATATTCTTGTATGTTTCCTTGGTGCTCCTGAAAAGATAGAGGAAAAGATTAGTTGTTTCTTTGTCCTCTTCTAAGCATGTCCACCTTTTAGCTTTAAGACTTCATTTAGTCCCAATTACATTCATAAAATCTTCGGCTGCAAATATGGTCATATTAAAGGTTAATAGATCAAACTCAGAATAGAGATACCTGCTTAATATTTGCAAGCACATAAATTAAGCTATAGGTGAGATGCTGGAAATATAAATATTCTACATCCTGAAGTTTATACATGGTGGAAAGAATAAATTTATAAGTGGTAAATAAAACACAGTAACACAAATAACTCTGATGGAATTGAAAGTCAGGAAGATGGTTCCAAGGATAGATCTAGAAATTAGAGATAAATGGATAGAGGAAATGGTGGGTGAATACAAATTGAATATTCAATATTATATATGTGAAAATGGAACCAGTTACCTTTGGGGTTTGGGGAATGGGTGTGGTTGGGAGAAATGATGCAAGGGTGACATTTATCAATATGCTTTGTGCTTCTAAACTGATGTGTTGAATTGAAACCCTTTTGTACAACTACTTAATGATAATATATACATGCAAACATATACCTATATATATATATGTATAAAAATATTGTACATACATAAAAATATTGTAACTATTAAAATTGTTGAGAAATATGGGTAAATGAATGAGTTCAAGCAGTGATGAGGATTGGATGTAAAGCAAGAACCATCCAATCAAACTACAGCAAGGACTGCAATTTGTCATGAGCCTGTTGTGAATCTCTCTGGGCTGTCCATGGTAAAGGCCTATATTCTCAATTACATTTGTAGCAAAATTTGCTTTCTAGCATGTGAGAATGAAATGGAAAATGCTAAAGGAAAAAAAAGTCGATAGTTTCAATTAGATAGACAAGTTGTGGGCTTGGATGTAGCTCAGTGGCAAAGCACTTGCCTAGCAAGTGCTAAGTCCTGGGTTCGATCCCCAGTACCAAAAAAGAAAAGACAAAAAAGAAGACAAGTTGTGAGGCCGGGAAAGATGATGGCATGTTATTTAGATGAATTGATTTAAATCTTTTTTTTTTTTTTTGGGTCCGGTCATGGGGCCTGAACTCTCGGCCTGGGTGCTGTCCCTCAGCTCTTCAGCTCAAGGCTAGCACTCTAACACTTGAGACACAGCGCCACTTCCGGCTTTTTTCTTTTTGCTTATGTGGTGCTGAGGAATCGAACTCAGGGCCTCAGGCATGCAAGGCAAGCGCTCTACCACTGAGCCACCTTCCCAACCCTGATTTAAATCTTTTCTAGGACAAGAAACCAGGGTGTGTAAATGTAGGAGTAATGTGGGTGTGTCAAAGCAAACACCTAAATCTATAGGAAGAACTTTGAAAACACACCCTATTCTCCAAGAATGGAGGCACTGGCTAAAATGAAGTTTGGAGGAAAAGATCAGAACTCAATTATGTGCAAGTGGAAGATTGCTCAAGAAACAGTGAGGCCCCATGTTGCCACTAACTTGTTTATCAGTGTTCTGAAGAAAAACAGATCAAGTGGGATGGAAAGGGTTGGAGACTGAGAGGAATGAAGATAGAAGAAGAAGAGAAGATTATGAAAACTGGCTCAATTATAGTAGTTGAAAAAACTGAGGAATTACATGATCTACCATCAGAGCTGGGGAACCAAAAGAAAAAGGAAAAAAAACACAGTTGTGCATCTTATGCTAAAGATAAGGACTGAGATATAGGTTTTCTAATGTTCATTTAATATTCCAAGGCAAAAAAAAATGTCCTAGTTCAAGGAATGAGAAGAATTTGTCCTTAATTCATTCACATTTTGGGTGTACATAGACTCCTGTTGATTGGATAATACCTGCTAACTTTCACAAGCAATCATCTTTGTAGGATCTACTATTTCAATTTCTGACTTCTCGGCAGTTTCAAAATCTTGAGAACATACACCGAGGTATTTCCACGCCTTTGTCCACTCAAGAGTTCACACATAAAATTACATCACTCTATCATTTTATGTCCTCACAGATTCACTACTAACTTCCATGACCCTAATTTTTAGTAGGAAAGAATCTAGTACCTTAGAGAGCTTGTGACAGAATTTGGGCTAATTGGTATTCCTGAAAAATTTAGAAGGATGACAGCAAATTTAGGGATAGAGTTTTTTTTGTAAAAGAAAATGGCATAAATTGGAAAATAGTGGAAAACATTAGCAAAAGGAATTCTGGAACCACAAAAGAGACAGATTTAACTAAGTGAGTAGTTTTTTACTCCAAAAAGAGTAGCAATCATTTTTATGTAGTTTAGAAAACATATCAATGTAAAGAATAGGGTTATCACACCTAGAAACAAGGATATTATTAAAGAATAATAATGCAATGACAATAACAGTATTTAAAGAATTATACAATAAAAATTCAAAGGGGCTGGGAAGGTGTCTCAGTGGTAGAGCAATTGCCTTGCATGCATGAGATCCTGGGTTTGATTCCTCAGCACCACATAAGCAGAAAAAGCCAGAAGTGGCCTGTGGGTCAGTTGGTAGAGCATTAGCTTGAGCTGAAGAGCTGAGAGACACTGCCCAGGCCCAGAATTCAGGCCCCATGACTGACCAAAAAAAATTCAAGAATTACCTCTAAATTACCTTCAATATTTTTCATGAAATATTCCAAAAGCTGTCACAAGCATGCATACAAATACATTTTCAGTTTAGTTTAAATTTAGACAAAGTGGCTTTCTGCAAAACCAGCTACTATGACCTATCTAAAAATCTAGAAATTGTTGCAAGAAAAGCTTGCCTTTCACCATCCTCAACTCTGTTCTCACCTCAGCTGCTGACTTTTTATTTTTGTTTAAGAAGCCATGCCATTTGGGGAATGGCTAGTTACATCTCATGTTAAAAACTAGAGTCCCCTCTTTCCTTTGACCTCTCCCCTTTTTTTTCTTTCTCAGGACTACAAAAATCAAAAGAAACGTTGAACTAGTGGGGCTGTGATTTCCCACTTGCACTCTTAGTACTGTTCATAAGAGTGACCTTGGAATTCTAAAGTCTAAAATGACTTGGAGGAAACTTTCCATGCAATATCACTTGATTTGTTTTCAGACCCACACACAACCATCAACTAATTGAAACACTCCATGGGTTTATTTATTTTTAATGTACAATGAGTTAAATTAAATGGCTCTTTACATTGATCTGAGTGACTGTAGATTGGTAAAGAAATTCCCAAGTGTAGGGAGGAGGTAGTCACCTTGAACTTGATTTTTGGTGACAGTTCCAATTCCTCCATCCTTACATGATACTCCAGCTATGGAAAAGGAAAATTAGTAAACTTTCATATAGGTCAAAGTACTACTAGACATTGTCTGCTTCCTTAAACTCCATTCTCAATTCACAAGTGGAACAATGTAATTTTTTCTCTTTTTTTCCTGTTGTTTTATTTAATTAACTACTCTTTACAATTCTGTCATTAAAACAAAAAGTTAGTACTGAGTCCTGGAGTTTTAGCACTATGTAACACAATCCACAATTCCTGTGAATTTACATGGACCCATGTATGTTAATTTCAGAGGGAATCTCATTACTTAATGCAGTAAAAGCATGGCAAATAGTGGCATAACAAAACAATACAAATCTTGACAACTTTTATTTTAACTATCACAAACAAGTTAAGCCAGGCATCAGTGGCCTGCATCTGTTTTCCTTGCAGTTCAGGAAGCCTGGATCTAAGGATTGAGATTCAGCTTGAGCATGGAAAGTCCATGAGAGTCTTATCTCCAACAAACAAGCAAAATGTGGGAAATAGTGGTGTGAATCAAATAGTAGAGCACAATTCTTGGGAGAAAAAGTTAAGGCAAAGATGAAGTACACAACCTAGGACCTGAGTTTAAGCCCTAGTACATGACCTCCACCTACAAAAAATGATAGAATAAATGGAATGTCACTTTATTGGTGAGATTCATCTACAGAAAGGATTTCTGTACCTGTGTCACCTTTAGGAGTTATGAACATGTAGATTATCAATGGATTAATTTTGTAATTACAAATAAAATTAGAATTTGGGACTGCTCTCTCAGATACTAAAAAGTTATCTACCATTATAATAGTAGATTTCAAAACAAATCTTAGGAGAAATGTGTGACTCCACCTAAGACATAAAATGTCCTGGAAGATAGAAGATAATTCAAAGCTGATGTATCATCACAAGAATGAAAATTAAGTAGACATCAAGAGAGTATCATACACTTTTTAAAACTTTTTCATTGTAGGTGAACACAACCATCTAATCTCAAAACCAGAGCTGATTATGTTATCATAGTATTGATCATACTGACATTATCATGATAATATTGATATTATGATAATATTGAGAGGGAATGATAGCATGGTAATATCACATGAAATATGTCATATGAAAAAATTCATGGTTCAATGTCAAAGAATATGGGCTTTTAATAATTTTACATATTCAATAAAACCAATAAATTTTCATGGAATTTTTTCTTATTTATTTTGTACTGATTATAAAAATCATTAACATTTCCTATTTCTTAACTATGAAATAATTTCTACCTGAATTCATAATTGAAGCTATTAATGGTTCAATACATACTACATCTCTATCCAAATGTAAACAAAATTGAAATTTTTGTCTGTGTTCAATAAAAGTCAGTGGAGCATGTAAAGTGGTGTTTTCCTAGAAACAAAAATACACCACATAAAGATTACAAAATGATTTTCTTAAATTAATTAGCTATGGTGCAAAGCAGACCATATATAGATATATACTGAGCGATTTTTTTCACAGTCTAGCATAGTAAATGCACACTTCTCCCCAAACTAGTACAATACTCCAGAATGGTTATTACATTGTTGGTGCAAACTGAATACTACTTATAAGTGAAGAATTAGAAAAATTAGGGCTGAGTCCATTTTACAATTTGCTAATTTGCTAACTGCTGATTCTGCTTCTGTAAACTTGCTTATGCTGGCACTGACCCTTCCCTTCCCAAAAATGAGTTAAGAAGTTTCAGGGACCAGATGCCGGCCCCAGGACAAGGTCAGTGGTCGTAGATAAAGAACAGACAGTACGTGTTCCTCAGTTCCCATTTAGAAATTCCCCAGACAGGACTTTGAGACAACGACCACCTGGCAAGACCACAAGCTAAGCCAAATGTCAACCAATCATAGGCCTGTAACCATGTAACCCCCCCCCCTTAAACCAACCATGGGCCAGTCATTTTACAAAGAGTGTTACAAAATTTCCCACATGGCAAAGTGATTGTTGGTGTATATGGTGACCTTTAAATGGACCAATCATGGGATGCTTTGTGTTATGCGTTAATCTTGTGGGTTTTGCCTTTAAAAAGGGCTTGTAACCGCTGCTCGGGGCTCCCTGTCTGCTCGGGACAGAGAGTCCGTTTGCGCAAACGTCAAATAAACTCCTCTTGCTTATTGCATCTCCCGGCCTGGAGTCTGAGTTTTCTGGGGCGCCCTCCTGTTGACGAAACTATCCTAGGGGGCTAGGGTCTTTCATTTGGTGCATTGGCCGGGAACCAGGCGCCCCCAAATCCCAGATTCCAGGACCGGCAGGAGGTAAGATAGAGCTCTTGTCTTTCGTGTTTGTCATTTTCATTTTATGTTCTGGGATCCAAATCTGTATTTGGACTAGAGGGAAAAGCAGACGTGCCCAGTACCCTAGTCCCGCCCTGGAGTCCTGCTCCAGGGTCGTCTGTATTTGGGCCAGAGGGAAAAGCAGACATGCCCAGTACCCTGGTCCCGCCCTGGAGTCCTGCTCCAGGGTCGTCTGTAGGAAGGAGGAGATCCTAGTGTCTCTCTGTTCTGGGGAGTTAAGGCGAGCCCGGCCACTCCCATCTGTAATTCCTTCCTCATCTGTACTTGGTTGCCGCGGCGTCTGGTTCTGTCTGTCTCTGTTTAGTGTTACTCGTCTTTAATGTGTGTTTTGTATTCTCTGTAGAGATGGGTCAACAAGTGAGTCCACTCCTAGGACACCTGAGACCTTGTCCTAGTTCGTTTAAAAACAAAAACCCCTGGTTCTGCTTTTGTAACTTGCTTGTTTGTCAATTATAAAGCTGCCACTGACCACCTGCGAGTGGCCTCAGTTAGAGCTCAGCCTCGGGCCTTGGCTCGGGGGTCTGAGCGTAGGGGAGAACCTGTCAGTCTGAAGGGACAGCCGCTAGGGACTTTTGTCCCTTGCCCCAAGATGACTGGCAATTCTCCTCCACCTTGGAAGGCCCCTGGGTCAACGTCTGCAGGAATCTAAGAGAAAATTCCTCCGGAGGTGAGTAGGGGTGTTGAGTCCCCTGGTAAGTGAATGGTGGTGAGGTGTCGCCCCATTCACTGAGACCTGATTTTGTCTTTGTGGCCACTTGTTTGTCTTGTTTACTTTAGTGTGTGTGTTTGTTTTATGTTTAATGGGGTAGGGAAGTTCTGGGTGAGTGTGGCAGGCTCACCCAGCAGACTCTGGATTCAGCTTGCTGAGTAAGAACAGCACAGAGTTCCAGTAGGGATAAACTGGGGCCCATTAGTCCCCAACTCAGCCTTCAGTTCTTGTCTAGTTCTGTTTTAGAATTGGTACCAGTTTTAAATGTGGATCCTTGGTTTTTGTGTTTATCTGTGTTTTTGTTATTTATTTGAACATCTCTGGGGAAATAAAAGTTCCAGCTGGGCTCAGTCACAGACCTGCTATGCCCACCCTCCTTTGAGGCATGGAAGGTTACTGGGCTAGTTTGGTTCCCTTCAAGCCTCAGGCTGCATTTTCTCCTTGTGGAGGCTGCCAGCAGGGAAGGTGTAGAAGGCTGTGTGCCTAGTTTGGACTTTTTCAGCTAGTCCTGACAATGTAACAATTTGTAAAGTGCTTTGTCTAAAATTGGATTTAAAAAAAAATCTGGCTAGTTTAGTTTCAGGTGACCCCCTCCCCCAGCCCTCGTCCAACAGAAGGGATTCAAAAGACTAATTAGTGAATTGCCTTGCTAGATAAGCAAGCTCTGGAAAAATAAAGCCCAACAAAGGTACCTAGTTTAAAAGAAATACTGTCTTAAATTTTTGTTTAAAAACTTTAAAAGGTGTAAGTACGACTGATTTTGATTTTTGCGCGCTTTAAGATCTGTGTGAGTGTTTTGTGTGTGTGTCTGTAAATGTGTTCAAAGATAAAAATTGTCAGCATGCTGTAACAATTGGGTGAGTTTAAATTTAAAATTCAAAAGGTTATGAGGTTTGGACATTACCAAAAATTCTAAAAAAAAAAAAATCTTCACATTGTTTTAAATGGCTTTTTAAAGATTCTTTAACTTGCAAATTAGAAAATCTGGTATTTAAAAAAACTAATATATTAAATGCATAAGACTGTTTATACTGTAATCAAGTTATCTGGCTTAACAAAATGCATTGGCTGTTTGGGATCTGGTTCCCTTGGCTAAAATTTGGGATAAATATTAAAAATTTAAATATAAAGGTTAGTTTAACACTGTCAAAGATGTTACTTGTTCTGTCTGTCTAAAAACTGTGTATTTCATTTGAGAACCAAGAGATAAGAAAAGGGAAAACTAGAAGCCAACAGAAGACCTGTCTTTAGGGGTAAGAGGTAAACAAGCAGAAGTGCAGTTCAGCTAGCCATGCATGGTGGGACAGGCCCTGGGAGGAGTCCACACATGGTGAAAGAGGGCAAGCTGGCACAAACGCAGTTCATCTAACCCTAAAGAGTCGGATTGGGTGCATACCCATTCCATAGAAGGGGCTGAGTGGCCCATCTTTGTTCTCTCTATTCCCTGCAGACAGACACTGAAAACATGATGGTTAAAATGATTGATGTGATAATCTGATTAGTATTGCTAAAACTTCCCCTTGGATGTGTTAACATTAAAATTAAAAAGGCCTTAAAAAGAGGGTTAAAAAGTTATTTGTATAATGTGACTTGCTTTTAATGTTTTACAATTAGGATGTTTTTAAAAGTTATAAAGATGTAAAGTCTAGCTTCGTGGTATAGTGATGGTGACTGTAATTTTCGCATTAAGAAAAAATTGTCATTTGAGTTTAAAAATCTTAATGTGTGTCTGTTTTAAAACAAGCAACTAAGAGGCAATGAGTGACACTTGGCCTCAAGATTTCAAGGGATCTTTTCAAAATGCAAATAAGAGGTTTTAAAAAAATTAATTAAAAATGGATTTTTGGATATAAAGTTTAAATGTAAAATTGTCCTTAACATTGGCCTCAATGTGCACAAAGAAAAAAATTAGGATTATGAAAATGATTGCTGTTCCAGTTTGCTCTTATAGGTTTTTTTTAAGTTTCCAGCAAGCCCAGAGCAAAGCACAGAGGATTCTTAAAAGTTTGTCAGATGTAACTTTGGCTCTTAACAAGTTTCAGGTAAGAGCATGCTTAAAAGCTACTTCTATGTTGACCACCTTGTTGCTTTTAATTGGAGTAAAATGGCCTTTTATAAGACTCATTGATCTGCAAACTGGTTCAAAGCCAGCCCGGGCACAAAAAGGTTCCTGTGAGACTGTCACCTCTATTCAGCCAGCAGAGTACTAGCCCTGGACTAAAGAGTCAGGGGACAGTACTCAAGCCCCAAGCTCGAGACTCACAGTGGCAGAGTACTAGCCCTAGACTGAAGAGTTAGGGGACAGCATTCAAGCCCCGAGTCTGGGACTCAAAGTGGCAGAGTGCTAGCCTTGAGCTGTAGAGCTGAGGGACAGTGCTCAGGCCCCGAGTTCAAGTCCAGCGACCAGCTAAAGGGAAATGCCAATGAGGCATTTGTCCCAAAGTGGAGAAGACACTCCTGGGACAAAAGCGATGGAGGAGCATCAAGAGGCAGTAAGCCACTGCTTAAATGGCAGAAATGTTAGATCCTAGAGTCATTTGTGCTTGGCCCTTCAAAACTGGTCAGAGCCGGGAGGTCATAAAAAGAGTTTGTAAGCATGCCAAATGTCCATGACTATCTACCTTGTAAGGGACAGGAACTTGCCAGTCCTCTGTGATGATACAAAGCTAATGTTATAAAACGTGGGGGATAGTTTAAATCTCAACCCCTTTATGTGCCAAAAGCTCTAATTGGCAGCTCTAATTGAGCTGACACCAGTTACATGAAATTCATCTGCTCAGGAAAAAGTTTATAAACCCGAGAGTGTGTTTCTATTGATATCTGTCTAAACGCCTGCAAAGGTAATTTAGGCATTGTTGGGATCTTTAGAGATCACATTCCTAAGCCATCTAGAAAGATGTTTTTGCAAACCAGGGTGCTAAACAAGCTACACTGCTGTAGCCGGAGAAAAGGTCTGTGCAGCTGTCAAAAGTTAAATATTGTTCTAAATGACATCTAACCCTGATAGCCTCTTTGTAAAATAGGCTAAGGTTATAGGTTCCTAGCTAGGTAAGATCAACCCCCCTGAAGTCAGCTGAAGAAGTTACAGAAGATGGACCTTCGCCCTTCTACCTCTTTTTTTAAGATCAAGGGTCCAGAGTCAGAAATTTTGGAAAAATGAGGCAAAATAGATAAAATAATTTTTAAAAAAAGGCATAAAAAATAGTGTTAACAGTTGTCGGTGTATAAGGTGTAAAGACTGCATCTGTCAGAGATGGCTACAAGACTAAGCCTTCTGAGCCTTCTGTGTCTATTTACAAAAATATCTGGTTAGTAAAAAGTTGTGATTTTGGTAAATTGTCCTGGACTATTGTTTAAAGATCTTAAAAAACAGCAGGATCAAAGCCTGCGAAGCCTATGCAATGTACTTTTAACCAGTCTGTGTAGGAATTTACAGCCGAGCATGAGTTGTGACAGTCCCTTGGAGCCACTGAGAGATCCTGCTGCTGCTGCTGCTGCTGCTGCTGCTGCTGCTGCTGCTGCTGCTGCTGCTGCTGCTGCTGCTGCTGCTGCTGCATACCCTAATGGGTAAAGTTCAACGATGGCCTGACAGCCACCTGGGGAAACTCCTGCCTGATTCCATCACCTGAGTCTGTTTCCTGGTTGAATGCTGCTAAATGTAAGATCTTGTGAGACATTCTTTTGGGTGATATCCAGAAACCCTCTCTTCCCACAGTGGATATTGAGGACAAGGATATCACTGGCTTGCTTGTCTTAGGCACGTCAGTGCATAGTGACTGAAAATCCACTCTATGGTCACAGCCTAGTTTGGCTCTGGTATGGTAATGACCTGAGTATGTTATCAAAAATTGTAAAGGAGAGGGGGGTAGTAAAAAAAGCCTTGGGAAAGGAATTGTAAAGGAGAGGGGGATAATAAAGAAAGCCTTGGGAAGGGAATTGGGGAAAAATTGATATCCCCTTTAGATAAAAAAGGATTTGAAAAGTAAGGCTTGTCTTTAATTATTTAAAAAAAAAAAGACAAACCTCAAAAAGTTTAAGTATGTCGCAAATGGTATGAGTATGTTGCAAATGGTATGAGTATGTCTTAAAATTGGAGCTTACAAGTATAGCTGGTATAAAATTAAGTTAACTGTGATACATGGAGGCAGGACTGGTAAAAAAAAATGTAAGGGGCTCTGGTACTGTTACTTTTGTTACAATCGGACCTTGTATACTCCACAGACTGGTATCTTTTGTAAAAAAAAAAAATAAAAATAAAAAAAGATCAGCGCAGTCCATCTATTAGTTCTGAGATCCAAATACCAAGCTTTGAGAACAACTGACATCCCACAAGATAATGTAGAGACACCCTAAATTTTAAGATTAAAATTACTCCAGAGAAGAAGTGGGGAATGAAGAATTAGAAAAATTAGGGCTGAGTCCATTTTACAATTTGCTAATTTGCTAACTGCTGATTCTGCTTCTGTAAACTTGCTTATGCTGGCACTGACCCTTCCCTTCCCAAAAATGAGTTAAGAAGTTTCAGGGACCAGATGCCGGCCCCAGGACAAGGTCAGTGGTCGTAGATAAAGAACAGACAGTACGTGTTCCTCAGTTCCCATTTAGAAATTCCCCAGACAGGACCTTGAGACAACGACCACCTGGCAAGACCACAAGCTAAGCCAAATGTCAACCAATCATAGGCCTGTAACCATGTAACCCCCCCCCTTAAACCAACCATGGGCCAGTCATTTTACAAAGAGTGTTACAAAATTTCCCACATGGCAAAGTGATTGTTGGTGTATATGGTGACCTTTAAATGGACCAATCATGGGATGCTTTGTGTTATGCGTTAATCTTGTGGGTTTTGCCTTTAAAAAGGGCTTGTAACCGCTGCTCGGGGCTCCCTGTCTGCTCGGGACAGAGAGTCCGTTTGCGCAAACGTCAAATAAACTCCTCTTGCTTATTGCATCTCCCGGCCTGGAGTCTGAGTTTTCTGGGGTGCCCTCCTGTTGACGAAAGTATCCTAGGGGACTAGGGTCTTTCATAAGGAATACTAATAGTGATGATATTGTGATCATTTCCAAGACTATTTGAGAAGAATAAGACGGTTCAATATGCATCATTCTTGAATTCTTGCAGAAGTAGTTTTTAATTTTTTATCTGAAAAATAATAGCATGACATTAGGGAAACAAATATATGTTAGTTTATATAAACTTGTAGATATTTAATGGGCAGCATTTGTTTTCAAAGAAATTTTTGTTTTATCAATTTCTTCAGCTGAAATTTGCTTTTTTGCTAAAATATATTTGGAACCATAATTTTAAGTTATATGTCAACATGATTTCATTTAATATTTCATCTAGAAGAAAATCTCATTAAGACAAAAATAAAAACCTAAAGTTGCCATGAATGTAAAGCAGAAATAAGTGGAAAAGAAGAAGCATAATCAAAGCACAATGTGTGCATGTATAGAAATGTCCCAGTGAAATCCACTAACATGGATATTAATGAGTATAACACACTTAAAATTTGTTAATGATTATTATAGAAAACATGGCATGTATCTGATATTTTTCTTTTTACCTGAGCCCTATTGTTCATGCACATGAATGAAATAATACAATTTTTAATAACGTATTGCATTTTGTCAATGAACTATTTTGAACTCTAAGAAATGAAGAAATGTTGGTCCCAGTACAACAACAAATGGAGTGTGAATTTGTGTCTGCCTGACAAGGCTAAAAGCTCTTTTAGACTTTCTCTTCTATCTCAGATAAAATAAAATCAGACCAGGATATTTCTATGAAGAACTACCAAAACTGAAACAACAAAATACAAAAGAAACATGTGAAGTAAGAGGCAGTAAAAAAAATGACACTGGAGGACTGATAAGAAACAAAGACAGATCTCACAGGTGTAAACTTAAAGAAGAAGGAAAGAGACACAAGTCTGGGAGGCAAAGTCTGCAATGACTTTTTCTGAAGGCTAACCTCAGATTTGGGAAGAAATTGAGTCTCCATTCCAGATGCTAGGCAATTTAAAATTACAACATAACAACATAAAAAAGAGAGATCTATTTAGTTCTATTTCTTTTCTCCTTAGAATGTATTTATTCTGGTTTTTAAACTACATTGGATAGAAGACAAGGATCAGTGGAGGAGATGGGGAAAAACAAGTCGTTTAAGGATTCAGGTGGACCTGTTGCAACAATGAGAAGTACAAATTGTCATGTTAAAAACGAGCTTTACAATGTCGGTGGGGGGTGGAAAGAGGGGGAAGGATTGGGTGGGGGGGTGGGGGGAAGCTGGGAAGGGAGGTGAAGGGTAAACAAAGGAGGAAGCTGCAATGCTTGGTAAGAAATGTATGCATTATCCTGCCCATGTAATTGTAACCCCTCTGTACAGTATGTTCACTAATAAAATAAAATTGAAACACACACACACACACACACACACAGACACACACACAGACACACACACACACACACACACACACACACACACACACACACACAAAGAAAAGCTCAGAAATGTAGAGACCTTAAGGCACTGACCCAAGTGTAAAAAAGTTCACAAACTACCACGAATTGTGGTTCATCCAGTGAATGTATTTTAAGCCACGTGACTCTGAACTATAAAGTGATTTCAGATGAGGAGTCTTTTGAGCAATAAGTAATTTGGTTGCTCACTCTAAATTGTCTTCTTTTAGAAATGAAAACTCACTCATTTCCCCATAAGTTATTAGTAGTTTTAGCATTATGTCTTTAAAGTTTTTAAGGAAAACAGGAATGATTTAAATACCTTCTACAAAACAGATCTGTATGATATATTGGTCATGCATGTAGTCCCAAAGGTCAGAGAATCTAAATATGTTAGTCTGAGATGACTTCTTGAGGAAAAACAATGTCAGTAAAAACTACTGAATATTATGCTTAGTTTCTGTGGTTTTCTGGTACTCATTTATATGCTCAAATACATAATGCTTTAAGAATTCTTTATTATGTAATACATGCCTTTTATAGGAAGACCCAAAAGGGTTAAACAGTCCTGTTATATCAAACATATATCATATCATAACCATATCATATAAACAGCACTAATATGTACATAGTCATTGATGTATGACTGTTTCTTACAAGTTTTAGCTTTGTAATTTGGGCAATAATTGTGAAAATCTTCAAGTTATATTGAAATCTATTGCTAACATTTCAAACTATAGGGCACTCAGTCTATCTTTGATATAGACATCTTGTTTATTTATTTATTCAGTACTAGTTCTTGAACTCATAGTCAAGATTCCAATTCTAGATATTTTTCTGGTTAATTGGAAATAAAAAGTCTCATAGGTTTGTTTACTGAAGTTGCCTTCGAACTTTGATACTCACATCTCAGCATCCTTAATGGCTAGGATAACTGATACGTGCCTTTAACATGGCTTCTATCTTTAATTTTAAAAGTTTACATTTTGAGCTATAAATGTCCCAATTTAAACAGACTATTTAACGTTATGTTAAGATTTTTAGATTATTTGCAAAGTTAAGAAACAATAGTATTTTTCAATGTTGCTTTAAAAGCTAATATACACTTATGCAGCTTGCATACACAATACATGCACACATCCATTCTTTTCCTTTTCCTGCTTTTTAAAAATAAAGTGTTATTTTTCTAAGGATCTGAAAGCCCATATAATTTTGAAACTGCTTTTAGGGAGCTTTTCCATTATTTTTTTGCTTGCTAATTACTTTTCTTATCCAATTTCATTTGCAGTTTGAATAAATAAACTGTTACTTTCTGCCTGTGGGTTACTAGAAGAACAGACACTATGCAGCTGTAATAAAATCATAAATTTTTTTGAACAGGCAATTTCCAACTTAGACTTCGACACAGGGTTTTTAATTTCTAGGGTTAGAGAAATAAGTTTATTGAACCTTCAGAGCTTTATGCTAATTTATGAAGTTTGCATTGGTGGAGATTAAGGAAAATCATGATATGTTGTATTTTGACATTGTAAACTGTAATTTCAAGGACAATTAAAGTGATTATCTTTCATACTGCTTAATCTATATTTCAAATTTTGTAGAGGCAAGATTGGATTTTGTAGCAATAATTTTACTGTGTGTGCATCTCCCATTGCAAATCTTAAAGAAACTTGTATAATTTGAATTATTGGTCAAAATTATTTGTGTTCTTTTTCTCTTTTCATTTCAACTCCCTAGTAAGACAGCAGTACTTATTTCACAGTGAATAATGGCAAATTTTGAATTTATGTTGGTTAAGTACTGACTAAACTTTAAATCTCATACAATAGTTTAATTGCATTTGTTTGATACAAAAATAAAATAATAAAATATTAAACGTGACAGCTTTATAAAATATATTCAATAGTAATTTAATATTAAATTTAACTATGAAAATGCTTTTTTATACTTATTTTTAACTTTTCAGTTATACTTACTTCTGAAATCTTCACTGATAAAGAAATATCTGTAATCTAAAAATACTTTTTACAAAAAACTGGAGTCTGCATTAACATAGTACATTAGGTCCTTATTAATTTTTCTCAGTGAAACAAAAAGTAGTTAGACCCTCAAGTAAGTAAATGTATTCTAATTTTAGCTATGTAAAAATAAAATAAGTAAATATATTCTAGTTTTAGCTATCTAAAGATAAAATATTCTAAAATATTTTATAAGTACATATTTGAGCTGCAAAGCAGAATTGAAGGTATCAAATTCCCTGAAACATAACTGAAAACTTATTTCTTGTTTGAATCCCCTTAGGTCAACCTAAGGGTACACACTGCCTCTTAACCTACTCATGGACTTTTTTTGTCTCTTTTGGTAAGTTTTCTATGGTACATAGAAATAATCATGCCCTACACATTATTTATGTTCAACAGGTCAGAGATATTTCACAAACCTCCGCTGGTTCTGATTTTAATAACATAAAAGTGCATGTAACTTCAGCATTTTTCAGGTACGTAGGCAGAAAGAACAAAGGTTTCCAGAGGCTATTAATACTGGAAGATGTTTATGGAGAGGGGTCAGAATCATGGGTAATTGTTGTAGAAATTCTTGGATAATTAGGAAAAAAATTGCATGAATTTTAACTTTGAGTGTCACCTAAAATAGGCTGATTGAAGTCACTTGCAAATTTTGAGAACTACAGCATTGTATTTACTACAATAAAAATAATGAATTTTGAAAACATATAAAGCCAGATATTTAACTTTTAAAGCCAGAGAGCTACAAAACCTAATATGGCAGGTAGACAAAAAAATTACAAAAACAAGAGTGAAAAGAAATGATTATAAAGAAGCATTTTCTTTTCTGTTTTTTAATTGTGAAAATAACGTGCAGAGGGATAACAATTACATAGGCAAGGTAATGAGTACATTTCTTATCAAGCATTGTTGCCTCCTCCTTTGTTTCCACTTCCCATTCTGTCCCATCTCCCTGCCCCCCCCATGCCAACGTTGTAAAGTTTGTTTTTCGACATAACGACTTGTACATCTCATTGTTGCAATAGGTCCACCTGTATCCCTATTTAAACAATTTGTGTTTTCCCTTCCCCTCTACAAATTATACCAACATCAAATACAGTGAAAACAGGGGTTATGTCGTGGGGGAGGGACATAAAAGCAACAAAGAGATCATCTTATAATTATGTTAGAAACAATCACAAGAAAGAAAAAAATTTTGAGTCCTTATATTGAGGTTCATTTCACCTAACATCAACTTATCTGACCGATTCTAACTGTCTCAGACATATACTAGTAATTGCAAAAAAGAGAAACCATGGGACCTATGTTTCTTTGGGGTTGGCTTACTTCACTTAATATAATTTTTTCCAAGTCTTTCCAATTCCTAACAAATGGGGCAATGTTATTCTTTCTGATGGAGGCATAGAATTCCATTGTGTATATATACCACATTTTCTTGAACCATTCATCTACTGAGGGGCATCTCTTTAAGTCTTTTTTTTTTTTTTTGGTCAGTCGTGGGGCTTGAACTCTGGGCCTGGGCGCTGTCCCTCAGACCTTCAGCTCAAGGCGAGCGCTCTACCACTTGAGCTACAGCGCCACTTCCGCTCTTAAAGTCTTTATCCTACTTATTTATTGGGCAGTGGTTTCTTTGAGAATTTGTTGTTGGGTGATTTAATTTTTTGAGTTCCAGGTATATTTTATGTATGAGACCCTTGTCCGTTATATGGCTAGTGAAGATCTCCCAATCTGTAGGCTTTTTATTGATTAAAGAAGAATTTGCTCTATGTGGAGTCTTTTGAGGAATCACCATACTACTTTCCAAAGTGGTTGAACAAGTTTACACTCCCACCAACAATGAAATAAGGTTCCCTTCTGTCCATATCCCTTCCAGCATCTATTGTTATTAGAGTTCTTGATTTTTGTCATTCTAACTAGGGTGAGGTGGTATCACAATGTTGTTTTGATTTGCATTTCTTTTATGGCTAGGGAAGTTGAGCATTTCTTCATGTGTCTATTGGCCATCCTAGTTTCTTCTTCAGAGAAGTTTCTCTTTAAGTCATTAGCCCACTTATTTAACCCAGCAGTCCCACATTTGGGCATTTACCCAAATGTTTACAAACAAGACCACACTAAAGCTACCAACACAACTATGTTTATTGCAGCATTATTTGCCATAGCTAAGATATGGAACCAACCCAGATGCCCCTCAGTAGATGAATGGATCAAGAAAATGTGGTATATATACACAATGGAATTCTATTCCTCCATCAGAAAGAATGACACTGCCCCATTTGTTAGGCAATGGAAAGACTTGGAAAAAATTATATTAAGTGAAGTAAGCCAAGCCCAAAGAAGCATAGGTCCCATGATTTCCCTTATTTGCAATATCTAGTATATGTATGAGTCAAGCAGAAAAGGCCAGATAAGGTGATGTTAGGAAAATGAACCCTAAGATATGTATTTTAATTTTTTTCTTTCATGCATTTGTTTCTAACGCAATTATAAGATTATTTCTTTGTTGCTTTGTATGTCCCTCCCCCACAGTATAACCCATGCTTTCACAGTATTTGATGTCGGTATAATTTGTGGAGGGGAAGGGGAAAAACAAGTCATTTAAATAAGGACACAGGTGGACCTGTTGCAACAATGAGAAGTACAAGTTGTCATGTCGAAAAGGAACTTTATAACTTGGGGGGGGAGGGTTAAGTGGGGGGAGAGGCTGGGAAGGGAGGTGAAGGGTAAACAAAGGAGGAGGCTATAATGCTTGATAAGAAATATACTCACTATCTTGCCCATGTAATTGTAACCCCTCTGTACAGTATTTTCACAATAAAAAAAAGAAGCATTAGCTAAGAAGGACAAACAATCTAAAGTTCCAGCTATTTCCCCCCACGTACCTTAATAGTATTGTAATCTTTGTATTCATAAATGTAATTTGATAAACTTATTTTATTTCAATGCTTTATTATCTCATTACTCTTATTAAATCAAACATTGCATAAATAATACCTAATATCTTTCATTATTTATTAATTTTAGATAATCTTCCAATGGATATTCAGCAAAATATGTATAGGTGTATAATGTATCTTAATTAGAATAACTACTGCTATCATTCCCTCTATTCCAACTCCACCCTTCTGTTCAAGTTTTGTAGCTCCATTTTTGCATATATATTGAATATTAAGTATTATGTTTATATTCATCCCCCATTGCATTTAATTTGTCCCCTTTCCAAACTCATATCCCCTTTAGATAGACTTGTTTCTTGGTATTCATTTTGTTAAATCATCTGTAAATTATACAAAGGAGTTATGGTTGAATTTCTATGCTGTCACCCTTTTAATCAATTTATTTTAATTCTTTGATTCCAAAATAAATTATATATGAAAGTGAAAATTAGCTTTATTAATTGTTAAATACATGAAACTGAGAACAACACTGATGTTTCAAGTAAATTTTAAAATGTTTTCCAGAAATTCAGGATACTAATTCCTTTACTAAAAAGCTCTACTTATTAATTACCAAAGGAAGACTACATAAAACATACTTATAAAATTATATACTACTAGATGCATATTTAATATGTAGGATGAAATAAAATTAGTGAAAAGTGTACCATATCTTATAATGAGTTTATGTGATAGTATGACAAATATCACAGAAAAATAGCACCTTAATATCCTTTTATTCTTTGAATATTTAAAAGTAGTAAACCTTCTATTTGGTTGTAAGTCAAAAGATATAAGAAAACTGGGAAAATTTGTTACATAGGTGTGTATGTGTTTGTATATATATGTGTTTGTATACATACGTATATAATATACTTTTTACTCTTTATGTTGTAACATAAACTACTTAAACATAGACTACTAAATAAATATAGACTTTCTTACTACTGAAAATCATTTGTAGAATTTCTACTTGTTAACCATGGGCCTTGGAGGAATCTTTTATGTCCTACTGATCACATTAGTTCTTCCCATTTTGTGAGAAATTTTTTAGAGTTGTTATATGGAGTTTAATGGCTTCCCAAAAAATTCACATCCTAACTCCATTCTAACTGGAAATACACTGGACTATTTGGTTAGCGAAAATTACAGGTGCAAATTTAGTTTGATTGTTCATCAATTCAATTTAAAGAAAGAGGCTTTTCCTGAATTATAGTGGTGAGTCAATTAAATACAAGTATTTTTAAGTGTAAAATATCAGAACATATGAACAAAGTCTGTTATTCCAGCTTTTGGACTCTGTAACAAATACCCAAGTTAACAACTTTAAAAGGATTTATTTTGGCTTATAGTGTCACAAGTTTTTGTCTATTGTTTGCTTGATGTACATCTCTAGTGAAGGAGTAGCATGGCACAAAGACCTTGTGGTAGAGCAAAATTGCTAAGTACATTGTGACTAGGAAGTAAAAGAGATTGCCTGGCTCTGAAGGCTTCCTTCACCACCTCGTGTTCCATCCAGGCTCACAACCTAGATGATTCTGTCAACCACATTCAAGATGTGTTATCTACCCTTAATTAATCATCTCAGAAAATTCGAGGCATCCTTCAATTGGATCAAATTGACAATTAAGAAAAACCATCACAAGGACTGAAGTTCATGAGAATATGGAGAATGGTCAGACAGAGTCGCAATTACTGAAGAAGCATTAAGCCAATGTATCTACAATTTAGAAAGGCAAGACAACTGATTTTTGTGTCAGCCTCAGATACAATCAATCTTACTATACTTTCATTGAAACTTTTACATAAAAAAGAACCAAATTGTTTTAAGCCAGTTATTTTTGTCATAATTTGTTGCAAAAGTAATGCAAAACTAGTACAAAAGTAGATGAAGTTTAAAACATATATGCACAATTTAACAATGATAGTGCTTAAAATAAATGTATCGGGTCAAGAAAACTGCTAATGCTAAAGTGTGTCTTCAGTGCCTATTTAATCAAATACCATACTTGTTTTTACTATATAGTAAAGTGTTACTATACAGTAGAGTGTTAATTGTGCTTAGCCTTTTGTTAGATTTATTTATTTATGTATTTATGTTTCGTTGTGGGGCTTAAACTCTGGGCCTGGGCACTGTCCCTGAGCTCTTCAGAACAAGGCTAGTGCTCTTCCACTTGAATCACAGAGCCATTCCAGATTTCTGCTGGTTTATTGGCAATACATTCTCACGGACATTCCTGCCCGGACTGGCTTTTAACTTTGATCCTGACATCACAGCCTCCTGAGTAGCTAGGATTATAGGAATGGGCCACCGGCACCTGGCTATTAGATTAACTTTTTAAAAATTTGTCTGCATTTAAATTTTATATAAACAGAATTCACCAAAGATTGTTTTTAGTGTGCCCAGTATATCATCTCTATACTTTCTGTACTTATACTGTTTGTTGCATTCCATTCCAATGATAAATGTGTATATATTTTATATATGCACACAAATAACATACACACATAAATATATATATATATATATATATATATATATATATATCCACATAAAATAATTTCTTTTAACATGGAACTCAGTTTTTTAACACTTCCCAGAGATTACTTTGCTAATCCTTATAGATTGCAGTTTACCAAGGCTGTAAGTAAGGCTGTATGAATTACTGGGATATATGGAGTGCCTTATCATCTAAGTGTTTATAGGACACAAGTGACTCGAAGCTCAAGGTTTAAGAATTGCCTGTCTCATCAAGAATAACTCCCACTGATCAATGTGTCATGGATGTAATAACATGACCTTTATCCTTGAACCAGATCATTGTTGAAAAATAACTAATTTTAGTTAGTACACATTAGCAGTGATGAATGATGTCATTATCAAGACATTGGGAAGTAATTTCAGAAAATTTCTTATCATAACCTTAATCCTTGACGTAAAGGTAAATTCATAGGGTCAATTTTTTGCAGATTTATAGTTATTGTTCTGTGCTGCCTGCATAATATAACAGCCCTGGGACTACGGGCTTTCATTTTGCTCTCCTTATAACATCGGAGAGAATTGAATTAATATGCACTGGTTCCGTTTGAAAATTTCAGATCAGGATGAACCAGGACTTTAAAGGTCTATCACAATGACCATTGTTCAATGGAAGAATTTGCAATTTATTTTACTTAAAAGAAATCTTTCCTAAAGTGATAATTTAGTTAATCTCTTGATAGAAAAAAAATTCTGGACTTATTTCCATACCATTTCATGAATTCTATATCAATTTTGTGGGTCCAATGCTTTTTCTCTAAATTTTTTTCACTTAAATATTATCAAGTATTATAATAGTGTTCACATATTCACTGTATCAATACAATTCAAATACAATATTGGAGAAAGAACATAAGAGATAAAGAATGTGGGACTACAGGTACTTGAGGTCACTGTAGCTGACTGATTCTATAATGGTTCAAGGTCTAAGGATAAATAAGTATTGAGGCTAGATCACCTTGATCACTTTTACTTTGTGTTTGACTGTACAAGCTGATTAGGTGTTCTTTCTCTTGGTTGGATGCCTACCATATATGTAAATATATATTATTTACATATGTTATATACATGATATGTTATAGATAAGTAGATGACAGAAATAGATGATAGATAGATAGATATGTATACATATATACATACATAGACATTTCCAAAATTGTTACACTACTCACAAATGAATAGATTGTAAGAAGTTCTCTAACCCTATATCTAGGTAAATATTTACTTCAGATAGCTTCCTATTTTGTCCCTGGATTTTCTAAAGTGATACATGTTATTATATAACTTTAATTTTGCATCATTAGAAACAATATTAAAGCCTGGTGACAGTGGATAGCATTTATTATTCTCGCCACTCAGAAGGCTAACACTTGGAGACTAAAGTTCAAAATCAGCCTAGTAGGATAGTTCAAGATATCCAGTTAACCACCAAACAGCCAGATATTACGCATCTGGAATAGAGTTCAAATGATAGAGCACCAACCATGTGCAAATGACACAAACAGGAGCATGTTTCTTAGTTTAAGCTCCAAATCCAGAATAAGACTGCAGATTCTGTTTCATAGAATTCTAAATAGTTTCTGATCATATTTCTTTATGTCCTTTACTTAATAGTATTGGGATAACTGTTTATATTTGCTTCAGATTTTTTCTTTTTTGCTTTTATTATGTTTTATGTTTCAGTTTTGTGTTGGTGATGTTTAATTGATGTGTTTCCATTGTGTATTACTCTGTGGCATTTACCTTCTTTGAACTGAAGGATTACATTTTGATATTGTTAAAACATTCTGTTATTTCATTGTTAGCTTCATATATTGTATTTTCCTCAGTTTGAAAGGCTTTTCCTCTGTTGAAGTCCATTTCAGTTGTAGTCATCTAAATGAAGTGAAACTTTGATCCTATCAATGTTTCATCATTGAAAGCAAATTCCTTAAATAGTCATTAATAACATTGGAAATGCTCTATTTTTTGTCAGTACAATATATGCCTTCAGGGAGAGAACTGTTGTCACACTTAGGGTCATATGCCTGTCTATCCAAGGATCACAAAAACCCTTATTAATACAGTGCATCTGGGTGACATAGCAGGTAGAGTCTATGTAAAATATGACCCATAGTACAGCCTTCAGTTACACCTATCGTGTCAGAAGACATTGTTATCCACTTATCTGATGATTTATCCTAAAATATTTCTTTCCTTTTTACACCTTTATACATTATTACAGCCCCCTAAACTTTCTTACTCCATCTTCTGTAAGGAATCAGTTCTACTGCAAGCAATAAAATAATGGTTCATTGGCCCCAAATCTTTTCTATATGTTAAATTTTGATTTTATTATCATTGCTAAATTTAACATAAAGGGCAGGAAAAATTACTTTCCTCTCAATATAGTTTAAGATTTTTCTCTTTCTTTTTATTGTTTACTTCATGAGAAACATTGAGTATTTAGTTTTGAGAGTGTTTCCAGCGTTTAAACTGAAAATCTTTTCTAAGGTAAAATATAACCTAGGGACTTTCTTTAAATACTCTTATTTATTTTCTTGTTTTGTTCTTTATTTAATTCTCAAATAATGAGACACATGGAAATATCGAACATAGATGGAGAGCTTCAATAAATAATAGAATTCATCAAGAGGGAATTGGTGAAGCTAATACTTGTAATCTGAACTGTGCAGGAGCTAATGATATCTTTGCTCCTCTGAAGCATAATTTTAGTGAGTATGAATTATAAAAGGCTCTCAGACACAAAGTTCATTGAAAACTAAAGAACTGAGATGTTATAAGATCAAGTGGTCATTTGACTCATGCATTGCTAATGGATAATCTTATCATTTGCTTCACAGATTGGACCTATAGCTTTCAAAATTCAGGATGAAGCACATTTTTTAAAATTTAATTTTATTGTCAAGGTGACCTACAGAGGTATTACAGTTACATACATAAGGCACTGAGTACCTTTCTTGTAGAACTTATTACCCCCTCCCTCATTTTCTCTCACTTCCCTTTCCCCAATCCCCTCCCCCAAGTTGTACAGTTCATTTCTAACATATTGTCTTCTGAGTACAGTGCACATTTGTTTATTTTTATTTTATTTTATTGTAAAGGTGATTGCAGAGGGGTTACAGTTAAATAAGTAAGGCATTTAAAAATTCAAGGTTTTGAATATTTTTCAACATTTTTTCATTTGAGACTTCAGCGGTAAATGATCTTATGAGTTGATGTCATTACAAATATATAGTAAAGAACATTTAGAATAATGCACTATTTTAGGTAAACATGAATGTCGCTTTTCCAGTCACAGAGATTTATCTCCACTACATCAGTTCATTCATGATTTAGAAACCACTTTTTCTTCCTTTTCTTATTTTTCCTTTTCTTTCCTCTAGCCATCTTACTTTGTTCTCATTGAAAATAGGAATATGAAACAAGCACTGGAGCCTCATGCCTGTAATCTAAACTACTCAGGAGGCAGAGATCTGATAATGCCTTTGAGACTCTTATCTCTAGTTAAGCTCAAAATACAGAAGTGGAGTCGTGGCTCAAGTGGTAGAACACCAGCCTTAGCAACGAAAAGGCTCAGAGACAGAGCTAAGTCCCTGTGAGCCCCAGGAATGGCTGGCACGCACATGTGTGAACGCACACACACACAGAGAAAAATATAAAGAGCAATTCCATAGTATTGATTGCCTTTAATCACTGATGGGTTCTGAACAACATTGCCAAATATCTTCTAAGTATAAAATATAATGAAAATGATACTCTGGATTTCACAAAGTTGGTTATGCTCTCGTTTCATTGTCTCTAAATTTCTTCATCAAACTTCTTATAATCAATTCCACCATTCTGTCAGAGCTTGCTAAGGCATACAATAATATTCAGATTTTAAAAAAAATCTATACTTTGTTTCTAGGACATACCTGTCCTTATGAACATTACTCGTGGAATATCACTCTACCTCTGGCAGAATCTTTTGTCACATGACCTGAGATTGTGGTTCATTTCACCCTCCCTCTACTTCCATAGGCATGTTTTTTTCATCTTTCTTGCTACCAATATTCTCCTCTTTTTTAAGTTTAAACGGATAATTCCTCTGTTAAATGGCACTATCAAAATACCTGCCTTGTATCTCAATGTGAAAATCTAAACAAGTGCTGAAAGTAAAAATATTTGAACCATTCTCTTTCATATTCTTTTCTTTCACAGTGTCCTAACCTTCAAAAATAGCAATTACCGTCTTTCTCTTGCTGAGGAAAAAAAAAATACTTGAAGTTGTTTGTAACTTAATTTTAGCTTGAGAGAGTATTTTTTGGTTGTAAAATCAAGTTTTGTTTGCAATCAAACTTAATTAAGTTGTTTGCAAATTAAAAAGAAGGTTAGCATGGGATAGTTCATTAAAACAAAGTAGAGTTCAGTGTAGGTTACTTCCATCCCTTATTTAATAAAATAATCCTACAAGTTTCTTAAAGTTGATCTGACTTCTCTATTAGTATCTATGTGAGACTGATATTTACGTAAGATTTGGATGGCTATAGATAGATATATGTACATTCATAATGGGACTCTAATGGACATGAACATCTATTAGATTAAGTAAATACCTAGTATGAGCATATTCATTTAGAAGGGTTGAAGATAACAATACCGGTCCAGCCCATCATCCCAATCAATGGCATTGAGCAGATAAAATGAATGTCAAGGTCAGAATTGAGAATTGTAAGCAGGGAAATGCAATTCTGAGTAAGTCTGTATGGGATGACTCACAGGAGTATTGTATTTTTTGTTACACATATAAGACATTCCCAAAGCATTTTGACTCAGAAATATGCTATTCCAAGACCATAACAGAAAGAGCATTTAAGCATATTTGTTCACTCAATCACTAATCAATTTCATTTTATAATGTTATTGTCCTATTTTTTGAATGCATGGTCCCTATTTGTTTAAATTTAATTCAATTTTGTTTGTGAACATACTGTACAGAGTGGTTACAATTACTATGGCAGGATAATGCGTACATTTCTAACCAAGAATTGCAGCCTCCTCCTTTGTTTGCCCTTCTCATCCCTTCCCAGCATCTCCCCTCCGCCGCCCCTGCCCCCGGCCAATCTCAATACTTCTCCTCCCCCCCACCCCGCACCCACTTTCTAAAGCTCGTTTTGGACATGACAACTTGTACTTTTCATTGTTGCAACAGCTCCACCTGTATCCTTAAACGAGTTGTTTTTCCCCAACTCCTCCCCAACTTATACTGATATCAAATAGAGTGAAAGCAGGGGTTATACTGTGGGGAAGAGACATACAAAGCAACAAAGAAATAATCTTATAAATGCGATAGAAACACACTCATGAAAGAAAAAAACAATAAAATATATATCTAAGTGTTCATTTGCGAAACATCACATTATCTGACCTTTTCTGCTTGACTCATACATATACTAGATATTGCAAATAAGGGAAACCATGGGGCCTATGTTTCTATGGGCCTGGCTTACGTCATTTAATATAATTTTTTCCAAGTTTTTCCATTTCCTAACAAATGGGGCAATGTCATATTTTCTGACGGGGGCATAGAATTCCATTGTGTATATATACCACATTTTCTTGATCCATTCATCTACTGAGGGGCATCTGGGTTGGTTCCATATCTTAGCTCTGGTAAACAATGCTGCAATAAACATAGTTGTGCTGGTAGCTTTAGTGTGGTTTTGTTTGTATATATTTGGGTAAATGCCCAAAAGTGGGATTGCTGGGTCATAGGGGAGCTCTATGTGAAGATTTCTGAGGAACCTCCATACTGCTTTCCAAAGTGGTTGAACAAGTTTACATTCCCACCAACAATGAAGTAAAGTTCCCTTCTGTCCACATCTCCTCCATCATCTGTTGTTGTTAGAGTTCTTGATTTTTGCCATTCTAACTGGAGTGAGGTGGTATCTCAATGTTGTTTTGATTTGCATTTCTTTTATGGGTAGGGATGTTGAGCATTTTTCCATGTGTCTATTGGCCATTCTTCTTTCTTATTCAGAGAAGTTTTTCTTTAAGTCTTTCGCGCACTTATTTATTGGGCAGCTGTTTCTTTGAGGATTTGTTGTTGGGGGATTTACTTTTTTGAGCTCCAATTATATTTTAGATAAGAGACCCTTGTCCGTTGTGTGGCTAGTAAAGATCTTCTCCCAATCCGTGGGCTTTCTATTGATCTTGCTAGCTATGTCATTTGCCCTGCAGAAGGTCTGCAACCTTATGCAATCCCATTTGTCCAACCTTTCTTTGATTTGTTGTGTTTCTGGGTCTCTATTCAGAAAATTTCGGCCTGAGCCAAGGAGACCTAGGGTTTCTCCTATTCCATCCTGTAATGTTTTCAGAGTGTCTGCTTTGACTTCGAGGTCTTTGATCCATTTGGAGTTGATTCTGGTGCAGGGTGATATATTAGGATCTAGCTTTAGTTTTCTACATGTAGTTAACCAGTTTTGCCAGCACCATTTACTGAAGAGGCTGTCCTGGTACCATTCTATTGTTTTAGCTCCCTTATCGAAGGTTAGATGGCTGTAGGTCTGTAGGTTCATTTCTGGGTTTTCAATTCTATTGCATTGGTCCTGAGGTCTGTTCTTATGCCAATACCAAGCTGTTTTGATTACTATGGCTTTATAGTAGAGTTTAAAATTTGGTATTGATATTCCTCCAGCCGTGTTCTTTCCGTTGAGGAGAGTTTTTGCTATTCGGGTCTTTTATTATTCCATATGAATTTTTGGATTGCCTCTTCTATTTCCTTGAAGAATGAGGTTGGAATTTTGATAGGTATCACGTTGAATTTGTAGATAGCCTTGGGAAGTATTGCCATTTTCACGATGTTAATCTTTCCAATCCAGAAGCATGGGAGGTTTTGCCATTTTTTAAGTTCTGTGTTGATTTCCTTTTTCAAGATTTTAAAGTTTTCATCAGAGAGGTCTTCACTTCTTTGGTTAAGTTAATTCTTAGGAATTTTATTTTTTGAGGGGCTATTACAAATGGAGTTGCTTTCCTAAATTCAGCCACACTTTTCTCATTGTTGGCATACAGAAAAGCCATTGACTGGGAAGATGGCGGAGGAGAAGCTGTAATCTGAACAAGCTCTCGCATAGAAAGCAGTTTTAGAGTTCCAGTGAACAGTTCTAAGCCAGAGAATCATACCAAGTGTGCCATCACAGGACAGAGAGTTAGACAAGAGAGGGAAGCCAAGGCAAAAAGACACACCTGAGTGCTCGCCAGCAGCCGCCGCGGCGGCGGCGGCAGGGTCGCAAGCGGCGGAGACCGCAGCCGGGGGCCATACCTGAGCGCTCACACAGAGAGTCCGGGACGAAGGAACCAGACGCAGCTGGAGAGCGGATTCTACTCAACACCAGCAAGAACCAACAAAGAGCGGACATTTTCATCCTGCAGCTTGCAGACCAGAGACGACCCAGGATCCAAGAATTGGTGTGAGTACAAGTCCAACGACCTCACTCCTTCTCAGGGAGCAGAGGAGGGAAGGCCACCACTTTCCCCCCCCAGCACCCGTGATCTCCATCTTGGATACCGACAAAGCTCGGAGGAGCTGCCAGCTCCAACCCAGGCCTTGGAATAAAACGAGTCATTTAGTAGGTCACAAGAACTTAACGACAAAGCGTCCTGCCAGACTCGGCTCCATCCGGGGAAAAGTCACCCAGCTCAGGCGCCAGCCATTGGAGTGGCTTCCCTCACTCGGTAACCAGAGCCAGAGGCTGCCCCTCCCTCTAGCAGCCTCAACAATCAATTTAAAAACAGAATCCCTGAGAACGGCTCCAGGCAGGGCTCTGGGACATTTTTTTTTTGCACAATTCAGCCCCAGGAAAAAGCTACTGATTGTTGAAAGGCCTCAACTCTACCCAGAACCTAGCCTCACCACTGCATCCCCCTCTTTTGTGATTCTCAAAGCAGATCACCCTCCTAGAAAACTAACCTAGGAGGGGGATCTCAAAATCTTGGGTAAAGCAGAGCATTTTTCTGCCTCTTCCAACAAACCGACTTAAGAAACCAATCAAGCCACAGGACCTCAAGCTGACCAGAGACTCCAACAAAAGGCTGGTTACAGACAAAAGGGAGATACAGGATTCTTCCCACCCCTCCCCCCCCAAAAAAATCAAAGGACTTTTTTTTTCTTTTTTTTCTTCTTTTTTTCTTTTTTTGTTTGTTTTTTGTTTTTTGTTACCTTATATATATAAATTTTTTTCTCTTCTAAAACTTTTATTAATCTTTAATTTTTGCCTCTTCTGAAAAAATAATTGATTTCCAGTAACTTTTTTTTTCTCCTCTTATAATTTTTATTTTAGAATATGTGAATGAGCGTTTACCTTTCTTTTCTTATCTTCTTTCTCTTTTTCTTTCTTTCATAATTTTCTTTTTGCTTTTTGTCTAGCTCTACTGAACTTCTGATCTTTTCTTCTCCCTTTCCCATCCTTAAAGTTTTTCACATCTCCTCTATGTCCCTCCCTTTCTCACAACATATTCACATTCCTCTCTAAATAGATGGTCTTTTAATCTCTATAATAACATTAATTTTTACGTTTCTATTTTTTTCTGGTCTCTTTTCATTCCCCTATCCCTCTCTTCTATTTCATTCTCTCTCTACTTGCATCCGACCCAACCCATTTCCTGCATTGTGATTAGGACATAGTTAACTCTCCCTGTGCCTCCCCACACCAATCTATTCCTACTTTTTTACCCAAATCTCTCCCTAATCCTAATAATTTCTGGTTTTCCAAATTCTTTTCTGCGGTTCAAAATCCTTTAAAATATTGAATAGATGTATCTGTTGAACTAGATTGTATCTGTAGACTATTGACTGTACAAATGCAAACTTTGGTTGATGGTTCCCTTAAGATAGTGTTCTAGCACAAAACTGGTCCTAACTTCATCTCAAATGGGCAGAGTAAGCCGGAAAAACACAAGAAAAATGGCAAATTAGGGTATCTCAATTCCCAATCTTGATAATCAGGGGTCAGATCAGATAATGAACAATCCAGAGGAGAGTTCCCAAATAGCTCTACAAACACTGGTGGCAAACATGATAAATGAGAAGTTTGACAACCTACAAAGGACTCTCTATGAGCGTGATAGGGAGAGAGAGGAGGCATCCCAGAAGTTTATACAGGAATATCATAATCGTAAGGAAGCTACTCAAAAACTGATACAGGATTTGCGTGAACAACTTGAGAATACTCAAAGAGAAAGGGAGGAATGGCGTGAGCAGGCTGAACACTCAAGAGAGAACACTCAAAGAGAACTGCAGGAATCCCACGAACGTGAGGAAGCTAAACAAAGAGTAATACAGGAATTGAGAGACCAGGTAGAGAATACACAAAGATCACTAAAGGCATCCATAGAATCCATTAACAAAGAGCTGAAGGAGGTCAGGGAGACCACAAAGGGAATGCTGAATGGAACCCAAAGAAGGAATGGGAGTCCAAAGAAACTATATCCAATCAACTAAGTGATTTGAGGACAAACACTGAACACCAAATTAAGGAAGTAAAGAGATTATACAAGACCTAAAACAGAGCTTCAACAAAGAACTTGAAGCCATCAAAGCTGACCAATTGGAAGAAAAACAGATAAAAAAAACGAAGTAGAGAGTCTTGACAGCAGATTAGACCATGAAGAAGATCGAATCTCAGGGATTGAAGACAGCCTAGATATTATAGAGAAAGAACATACAACCATACAAGACAAGTCCAAGAAATGTGATAGATCTATCCAACACCTGGAAGACACTATCAGAAGGCCTAACTTAAGGATAATGGGTGTAGAGGAGCACCTAGAAACAGAAGTTAATGGTCTAGGAAAATTGTTTAACAGGATCCTAGCAGAGAACTTCCCAAATATGCAAAAAGATAGGCCTATTCAGATACAAGAAGCCTTTAGAACCCCAAATAGACCAGACCAGAATAGGACATCCCACCGTCACATTATAATCCACACAGGATCAACTCAGACCAAGGAAAAGATCCTTAAAGCTGTCAGGGAGAAAAGGGTAATCACCTATAAAGGGAAACCAATTAGAATCACCTGAGATTTTCCAGCAGAGACAATCAAAGCAAGAAGAGCCTGGAATGATGTATGCCATGCCCTAAAAACCAACAACTATCAACCAAGAATACTGTACCCAGCTAAACTCTCCTTCATAACTGAAGGCCAAATAAAAACCTTCCATAGCAAAGAAAAATTGAAAAATACATGTCCACCAAACCAGCCCTACAAAAGATTCTTAAAGATATACTACACACAGAAAACCAACAAGACCACAATAAAGGCCAACAAACTGCACCCAAACTGAGAATCTAAGAACCATAGGAAGAACACAGTTTTCGCAGCCTCCAAGAAGGTAGATAACATGGCAGGAACTCCCAAATAACTCTCAGTCTTATCTCTTAACGTTAACAGACTGAAATCTCCAATTAAGCGACATAGACTGTCTAGTTGGATTAAAAAACATGACCCTTCTATCTGATGCCTGCAGGAGTCATATCTTGCCCGTAAAAACAAACACATTTTTAACGTTAAAGGCTGGAACAAAATCTACCAAGCAAACGGCCCTCATTAACAGGCGGGAGTTGCAATCCTAATATCAGATAAAATAGACTTCAAATTAAAAAACGTGAGAAGAGATAAAGAAGGTCGCTACATACTAATTAAAGGATCTCTCCTTCAGGAAGATATTACAATTCTAAATATCTATTCGCCAAACAATGGAGCACCAAATTTATCAAAGAAACACTACTTTCCCTCAAATCCCATATAGATCCAAAGACATTAATTGTTGGGGATTTTAACAGACCACTCTCCCCACTAGACAGATCAAATCGGCAAAAACTCAACAGAGAAACCGCAGATCTAAACAGCTGCATAGATCAACTAGACATAACAGACATTTACCGAATATTTGACCCAGCAGCATCAGAATACACGTTCTTCTCAGCAGCACATGGAACGTTTTCTAAAATAGACCACATTGTGGGCCACAAAACAACCTTGTCTAAATTCAGAAACATTGAAATTATACCCTGCATTCTCTCTGACCACAAGTGAATAAATTTAGAACACAACACCAAAAGCCACCAAAGTCCCGTATCACATGGAGGCTAAACAACACACTGCTGAATCAAGAGTGGGTCATGGAAGAGATTAGAAAGGAAATGCAAATGTTCATGCTATTCAACAAAAATGAACACACAAATTACCAGCTCCTCTGGGACACAGCAAAAGCAGTAGTCAGAGGCAAGTTTATAGCTCTGAACTCCTATATCAACAAATTGGAGAGATCTGAAACTAGCAATTTAATGACACATCTAAACCTCCTTGAAAAAGAGCAGCAAGATAAACCCCAATCCAGTACACGGAAAGAAATGATCAAAATTAAATCAGAATTAAATGAATTAGAATCCAAAAAAACTATAGAAAGAATCAACAAAACAAAGAGTTGGTTCTTTGAAAAACTTAACAAAATTGACAGACCCTTAGCAAATCTTATCAGAAAAAGAAGAGAACACACCCAAATTAATAAACTCAGAGATGAGAATGGAAACATAACCACGGAAACAACCAAGATTCAGAACATTATAAGGGAATATATCTCAAAAATTTATGCTAATAAGTTTGAGAACTTGACAGAAATGGACCTCTTCCTAGCAAATATTGACATGCCAAAACTAAACCAAGATGAGGTAAAGTATCTTAACATGCCCATATCAAGCATTGAAATAGAAACAGCCATAAGAGACCTTTCAGCTAAGAAAAGTCCAGGACCAGATGGTTTTACAGCGGAATTCTACAAGGCCTTCAAAGCAGAGCTCACACCAATTTTCCTCCAACTCTTCAATGAAATTGAAAGAGAAAGCTCACTACCGAGCACATTCTATGAAGCCATCATAACCCTCATCCCAAAACCGGGCAGGGACATATCAAAGAAAGAGAACTATAGACCCATTTCTTTGATGAACATTGATGCAAAACTTCTCAACAAAATTTTGGCCAATCGACTTCAACAATTCATCCAAAAAATCATACAACATGATCAAACAGGAATCATTTCAGGGATGCAAAGCTGGTTCAATATACTCAAATCAATTAGTATTATTCATCACATCAACAGGAGCAAGAACAAGAACCACATGGTTATCGCAATAGACGCAGAAAAAGCATTCGACAAGATCCAACACCCCATTATGCTGAAGGTTTTGGAAAAATTAGGAATCCATGGAACATTCCTTAATATAATAAAGGCTGTACATGACAAAACTACAGCCAGCATTATATTCAATGTTGAAAAACTAAAGCCATTTCCTCTTAACTCAGGAACAAGACAAGAATGCCCACTCTCTGCACGTCTCTTCAATCTAGTATTAGAATTCCTAGCTACAGCAATAAGACAAGATGCAGACATAAAGGGGATCCAAATAGGGAAAGAAGAAATAAAACTCTCCCTCTTTGCAGATGACATGATCTTGTATTTAAAGAATCCCATAGACTCCACTCCCAAATTACTCAAGCTGATTCAAAACCTTGGCAAAGTAGCAGGTTATAAAATTAACCCCCAAAAATCAATGGCTTTTCTGTATCCCAACAATGAGAAAAGTGTGGCTGAAATTAGGAAAGCAACTCCAATTGTAATAGGCCCACAAAAATAAAATACCAAGGAATTAACTTAACTAAAGAAGTTAATGAACTCTATGATGAAAACTTTAAAATCTTGAAAAAGGAAATCAACACAGAACTTAAATAATGGCAAAACCTCGCATGCTCCTGGATTGGCAAGATTGACATCGTGAAAATGGCAATACTTCCCAAGGCTATCTACAAATTCAACGCAATACCTATCAAAATTCCACCCTCATTCTTCAAGGAAATAGAAGAGGCAATCCAAAAATTCATATGGAACAATAAAAGACCCCGAATAGCAAAAACACTCCTCAACGGAAAGAACACTGCTGGAGGAATATCAATACCATATTTCAAACTCTACTATAAAGCCATAGTAATCAAAACAGCTTGGTATTGGCATAAGAACAGACCTCAGGACCAATGGAATAGAATTGAAATCCCAGAATTGAACCTACAGACCTATAGCCATCTAATCTTCGAAAAGGAAGCTAAAACAATAGAATGGAAGAAAGACAGCCTCTTCATTAAATGGTGATGGCAAAATTGGTTATCTACATGTAGAAAACTAAAGCTAGATCCTTATCTATTACCCTGCACCAGAATCAACTCCAAATGGATCAAAGACCTTAAACTAAAAGCAGACACCCTGAAAACATTACAGGATGGAATAGGAGAAACCCTAGGTCTCCTTGGCTCAGGCCGAAATTTTCTGAATAGAGACCCGGAAACACAACAAATCAAAGAAAGGTTGGACAAATGGGATTGCATAAGGTTGCAGAGCTTCTGCAGGGCAAATGACATAGCTAGCAAGAGCAATACAAAGCCCACCGATTGGGAGAAGATCTTAACTAGCCATAAAACGGACAAGGGTCTCATATCTAAAATATACTTGGACCTCAAAAAATTAAACCACCCAACAACAAATCCTCAAAGAAACAACTGCCCAATAAATTAGTGGGCGAAAGACTTAAAGAGAAGCTTATCTGAAGAAGAGAGAATGATGGCCAATAAACACATGAAGAAATGTTCAACATCCCTAGCCATAAAAGAAATGCAAATCAAAACAACATTGAGATATCACCTCACTCCAGTTAGAACAGCAAAAATCAAGAACTCTAACAACAACAGATGCTGGAGGGGATGTGGACAGAATGGAACCTTACTTCATTGTTGGTGGGAATGTAAACTTGTTCAACCACTTTGGAAAGCAGTATGGAGGTTCCTCAAAAAACTTCACAGAGATCTCCCCTATGATCCAGCAATCGCACTTTTGGGCGTTTAACCAAATGTATACAAACAAGACCACACTAAAGCTACCAGCACAACTATGTATTTCAGCATTATTTACCATAGCTAAGATATGGAACCAACCCAGATGCCCCTCAGTAGATGAATGGATCAAGAAAATGTGGTATATATACACAATGGAATTCTATGCCTCCATCAGAAAGAATGACTTTTCCCCATTTGGTAGGAAATGGAAAGGCTTGGAAAAAATTATATTAAGTGAAGTAAGCCAGGCCCAAAAAAACATAGGTCCCATGGTTTCCCTTATTTGCAATATCTAGTATAGGTATGAGTCAATCCGAAAAGGTCAGATAATGTGATGTTAGGAAAACGAACCCTTAATTATGTATTTTAATGTTTTTTTTTCTTTCATGCATGTGTTTCTAACGCATTTATAAGATTATTTCTTTGTTGCTTTGTATGTCCCTCCCCCACAGTGTAACACCCTCTTTCACTATATTTGATGTCAGTATAACATGTGGAGGAGATGGGGACAAACAAGTCGTTTAAGGATTCAGGTGGACCTGTTGCAACAAGGAGTTTTACAAAATGTCATGTCAAAGCAAGCTCTACAATGTCGGTGTGCGGCGGGAGGGGGGTATGAATGGATGGGGGAGGCTGGGAAGGGAGGTGAAGGGTAAACAAAGGAGGAGGCTGCAATGCTTGGTAAGAAATGTATGCATTATCCTGCCAATGTAATTGTAACCTCTCTGTACAGTATATTCTCAAATAAAATAAAATTAAATTAAAAAAAAAGAAAAGCCATTGTGTTTTGTGGGTTAATTTTCTAACCTGCTACTTTGCCAAAGTTTTGAATCAGCTTGAGTAATTTGGGAGTGGAGTCTATGGGATTCTTTAAATACAAGATCAAGTCGTCTGCAAAGAGGGAGAGTTTTATTTCTTCTTTCCATATTTGGATCACCTTTATGTCTGCATCTTGTCTTATCGCTGTAGCTAGGAATTCTAATAGTAGATTGATGAAAAGTGGAAAGAGTGGACATCCTTGTCTTGTTCCTGAGTTAAGAGGAAATGGCTTTTGTTTTTCACCATTAAGTAAAATGCTGGCTGTAGGTTTGTCATATACAGCTTTTATTGTATTGAGGAATGTTCCATGGATTCCTAATTTTTCCAAAACCTTCATCATAAAGGGTATTGGATCTTGTCGAATGCTTTTTCTGCATCTATTGAGATAACCATGTTGTTCTTATTCTTGCTCCTGTTGATGTGATGAATAATATTAATTGATTTGTGTATATTGAACCAGTTTTGCATCCCTGAAATGAATCCTGTTTGTTCATGGTTTATGAATTTTTGGATGAATTGTTGAAGTCGGTAGGCCAAAATTTTGTTGAGAAGTTTTACATCAATGTTTATCAAAGAAATGGGTCTATTGCTCTCTTTCTTTGATGAGTCCCTGCCTGGTTTTGGGATGAGGGTTATGATGGCTTCATAGAATGTGTTCGGTAGTGAACGTTCTCTTTCACTTTCAATAAAGAGTTGGAGGAGTATTGGTGTGAGCTCTGCTTTGAAGGCCTTGTAGAATTCCGCTGTAAAACCATCTGGTCCTGGACTTTTCTTAGCTGAAAGGTCTCTTATGGCTGTTTCTATTTCAATGCTTGATATGGGCATGTTAATCTGGTTTAACTCATCTTGGTTTAGTTTTGGCATGTGAATATTTGCTAGGAAAAGTTCCATTTCTGTCAAGTTCTCAAACTTATTAGCATAAAGTTTTGAGAAGTATTCCCTTATAATGTTTTGAATCTTGGTTGTTTCCGTGGTTATGTTTCCATTCTCATCTCTGTGTTTATTTATTTGGGTGTGTTCACTTCTTTTTCTGATAAGATTTGCTAAGGGTCTGTCAATTTTGTTAATTTTTTCAAAGAACCAACTCTTTGTTTTGTTGATTCTTTCTATAGTTTTTTTGGATTCTAATTCATTTAATTCTGATTTAATTTTAATTAGTTCTTTCTGTCTACTGGTTTGGGGTTTATCTTGCTGCTCTTTTTCAATGAGGTTTAGATGTGTCATTAAATTGTTGGTTTCAGATCTCTCCAATTTGTTAATGTAGGAACTCAGAGCTATAAACTTGCCTCTGACTACTGCTTTTGCTGTGTCTCAGAGGAGCTGGTAATTTGTGTGTTCATTTATGTTGAATAGCATGAACATTTGCATTTCCTTTCTAATCTCTTCCATGACCCACTCATGATTCAACAGTGTGTTGTTCAGCCTCCATATGATGCCACACTTTCTTAGGTGGCTTTTGGTGTTGAGTTCTAATTTTATTCCCTTGTGGTCAGAGAGGATGCAAGGTATAACTTCAATGTTTCTGAATTTAGACAAGTTTGCTTTGTGGCCTAAAATGTGGTATATTTTAGAAAACGTTCCTTGTGCTGCTGAGAAAAACGTGTATTCTGATGCTGCTGGGTGAATTGTTCGGTAGATATCTGTAAAATCTTGTTGATCTATGCATCTGTTTAGATCTGCAGTTTCCCTGTTGAGTTTTGCCAAGTTGATCTATCTAGTGGGGAGAGTGGTGTGTTAAAATCCCCAACAATTAATGTCTTTTGATTTATACGGGATTTCATCGAAAGTAGTGTTTCTTTGATAAATTTGGGTGCTCCATTGTTTGGAGAGTAGATATTTAGAATTGTAATATCCTCCTGAAAGAGAGATCCCTTAATTAGTATGTAGCGACCTTCTTTATCTCTTCTCACGAATTTTAATTTGAAGTATATTTAATCTGATCTTAGGATTGCAACTCCTGCCTGTTTATGAGGGCTGTTTGCTTGGTAGATTTTGTTTCAACCTTTAAGATTGAAAATGTGTTGTTTTTACAGTCAAGATGTGACTCCTGAAGGCAGCAGATTGAGGGGTCTTGTTGTTTAATTCAACTAGACAGTCTATGTGGCATAATTGGAGAATTCATACCATTAACTTTAAGAGAGAGGACTGAGAGCTTTTGGGAGTTCCTGCCATGTTATCCACCTTCTTGGGGGTTGCAAAAACTGGGTTCTTCCTATGGTTCTTTGATTCTCAGTTTGGGTGCAGTTTCTTGACCTTTATTGTGGTCTTGTTTGTTTTCTATGCGTAGGACATCTTTAAGAATCTTTTGTAGGGCTGGCTTGGTGGAGATGTATTGTTTTAATTTTTCTTTGCTATGGAAGGTTTTTATTTGGCCTTCAGTTATGAAGGAGAGTTTAGCTGGGTACAGTATTCTTAGTTGATAGTTGTTTGTTTTTAGGGCATGGCATACATCATTCCAGGCTCTTCTTGCTTTGATTGTCTCTGCTGAGAAATCTGAGGTGATTCTAATTGGTTTTCCTTTATAGGTGATTAATCTTTTCTCCTGGACAGCTTTAAGGATCTTTTCCTTCTTCTGAGTTGATCCTGTGTGGATTATAATGTGACAGTGGGATGTCCTATTTTGGTCTGGTCTGTTTTGGAGTTCTAAAAGCTTCTTGTATCTGAATAGGCCTATCTTTTTGCATGTTTGGGAAGTTCTCTGCTACGATCCTGTTAAACAAATTTCCTAGGCCATTAACTTCTGTTCCTAGGTGCTCCTCTACACCCATTATCCTTAGATTAAGCCTTCTGGTGCTGTCTTCCAAGTGTTTGATAGATCCATCATATTTCTTGGACTTGTCTTGGATGGTTGTATGTTCTTTCTCTATAATATCTAGGCTGTCTTCAATCCCTGAGATTCAATCTTCTGCATGGTCTAACCTGTTGTCAAGACTCTCTACTTTGTTTTTTATCTCTTTTCCTTCCAATTGGTCGGCTTTGATGGCTTCAAATTCTTTGTTGAAGCTTTCTTTTACATCTTGTATGAACTTCTTTACTTCCTTAATTTGATGTTCAGTGTTTATTTTCAGATCCCTTATTTGATTGCTTATGGTTTCCTTGGACTCCCATTCCTTCTGTTGGGTTCCATTCAGCATTCCCTGTGTGGTCTCCCTGACTTCCTTCAGCTCTTCGTTAATGGATTCCATGAATGCCTTTAGAGATCTTTGTGTACTCTCTTCCTGTTCTCTCAATTCCTGTATTATTCTTTGATTAGCTTTCTCCCATTCGTGGGAGTCCTGTAGTTCTTTTTAGTGTTCTCAGCCTGTTCACGCCATTCCTGCCTTTCTCTTTGAGTATTCTCAAGCTGCTCATGCAAATCCTGTATCAGTTTTTGAGTAGCTTCCTCATGCTTATGATATTGCTGTTTAAACTTTTGCATTGTCTCCTCTCTCTCCCTATCATGCTCATACAGAGTCCTTTGTATGCTTTCAGTCTTTTGATTTATCATGTTTGCCAGCAGTGTTTGTTGAGCTATTTGGGAATTCTCCTCTGGATTATTCATTATCTGTTCTGTCCCCTGATTATCAAGTTTGGGAATTGAGATACCTGGATTTGCCATTTTTCTTGTGTTTTTCCGGCTTACTCTGCCTATTTGAGATGAAAATAGCACCAGATTTGTGCTAGAACACTATATTAAGGCAAGCATCAACCCAAGTCTGAATTTGCACAGTCAATAGTATACAGATACAGGCTAGTTCAACAGATACAGCTATTCAACATCAAACAACTATACGTTAATGGGCTACGAACTGCAAAGAAGAATTTGGAAGACCAGAAATTATTAGGGTTAGGGCGAGATGTGGGTAAAAAAATAGGAATAGATTGATGTGGGGAGGCTCAGGGAGAGTTATTTAAATCCTAATCTCAAAGCAGGAAATAGGTTGGGTAGGATGAAAGTAGAGAGAGAGAAAAAAAGAAGAAAGGGAATGGGAAAGAAAAGAGACCAGAAAAAAATAGAAAGGTAAAAATAAAATTATGTAGAATCGATAACAATCTGTTTAGATAAGAACATGAATTTATTGACAGAAGGGAAGGGAAATAAAGGAGATGTGAAAAACTTAAAAATAAAAATGCTTAAAATATTATATAGGTTTAAAGAGGTAGTTCTGCTATTGAGGGATTTATGTCTTAGAGGTTTTGACTTGAGCAATAAATTTGTGGATTAAGTGTGTACACAATAGGGGATAGGGCCTAATAGTCAACTATGGGTTTTCTTAGGATGTGCAGGACAAGAATTAAGTCACATAAAGAAGAACGAAATAGCGGAGAAGGTAAAAAGGATGAGAAAGGAAGAAGAAAAAGTTGAGAAGTTCAGTAGAGCTAAACAAAAACAAAAAGATAATTGAAAAAAGAAAAAAAAGAGATATAAGACCAAAAAAGAAAGGAAAACACACACTCACGTATCTCTAAAATAAAAATTATAAGAGGAAAAAAAAGTTTCTGGAAAACAATTTTTTTGTCAAAAAGGGCAAAGATTAAAGATTTAAAAAAGTTTTAGAAAACAAAAAAAATTTTTATATAAGGTACCAAAAATAAAAGTTGAGAAGAAAAGAAGAAGAAGAAGAAGAAGAAGAAGAAGAAGAAGAAGAAGAAGAAGAAGAAGAAGAAGAAGAAGAAGAAGAAGAAGAAGAAGAAGAAGAAGAAGAAGAAGAAGAAGAGACAAAAAAAAACTACTTTGATTTTTTTGGGAGGAGTGGGAAAAATCCTGTATCTCCCGTGTGTCCTTAACCAGCCTCTTGTTGGAGTCTCTGGTCTGCTTGTGTTTCTGTGGCTTGGTTGGTTTCTTAAGTCAGTTTGTTCTAACAGCGAGAAAAATGCTCTCCTTTACTCAGGATTTGACGATCCTCCTCCCAGGCTAGTTCATTGGGAGGCAGATCTGCTTTGAGTATCACAGAAGAAGGGGATGCAGCTATGATGCTATGTTCTGGGTAGAGTTGAGGCCTTTCAACAGACAGTAGCTTTTTTGGGGCTAGTTTGTGCAAACTTCACAGAGCCAAGCATGGGGCCATTCTCAGGGTTTCTGTTTACTGATTTTCAATTGCTTGTCGAGGCTGCTAGAGGGAGAGGCAGCCTCTGGCTCTGATTACCCAGTGAAGAAACCCACTCCTAGGGCTGGCGCCTGAGCTGGGTGACTTTTCCCTGGGTGGAGCTGAGTCTGGCAGGTCACGCCGCCTTTAAGTTCTTGTGACCTGCTAAATGACTCCTTTTATTCCAAGGCCTGACTTGGAGCTAGCAGCTCCTTCGAGCTTTGTCAGTATCCAAGATGGAGTTCACCGGTGCTGGGGATGGTAGGGGTGGCCATCCCTCCTCTGCTCCCTGAGAAGAAGTGAGGACATCAGGCTTCTACTCAGGCGGAGTCTTAATTCCTGGATCGTCTCTAGTCTGCGAACTGGAGGATGAAGATGTCTGCTCCTTGTCGGTTCTTGCTGGTTTTGAGTAGATTCCCCTCGCCTGCTGCGTCTGGCTCCTTTGTTCCGGACTCTCTGTTGCTCAGGTATGGCTCCTGTACTCGCCCGCTGACGCCACAGCTGCGGCCGCCACGGTGGCTATTGGCAAGTGCTCAGAAGTGTCTTCTTGCATGGGTTTCCTTCTCTGGCCTAACTCTCTGTCCTGTGATGGCACACTTGGTGTAATTCTCTGACTTAGGACTGTTCACTGGAACTCTAAAACTGCTTTCTATGTGAGAGCTTACTTAGACTCCAACTTCTTCTCCGCCATCCTCCTGGACTCTCCCCATGGTCCATATTATCATTGCTTCCATAGACCATATTAATTTTTTCATAGAAATATGCTACCCCAATGTTACCACATTAGGACATACAATGTAGCTTCAATTGTCATTATGAACAAATACCTGAATAATTTTGTATTCAATTTTTGAATAAAATTATTTTTTCAAAGGTTGTAGTATTTCTAGAAGGAAAGATTTATTAGTGAATGGAATAGCTTATGTCATTAAAACTAAAAAGAAAGCATGCAGCATCTCGGGCTCACGCTTGTAATCTTAGCTACTCAGGTCTAAGGGGTCTAAGATCTGAGGATCACAGTTCAAAGCTAGCCTGCACAGAAAAGTTCATGAGACTTTTATCTCTAATTAAACAGCAAAAAGCTAGAAATGTACGTGTGGCTCAAGTTGTAAAGCATTAACATGGAATAAATAAGCTCAGGGACAGCATCCAGATCTGGGTGTAAGAACCAGGACCAGCAAAAATAAAATAAAATTAAAACTAAATATAAAAGAAAGCAATGTATGAAACTCGACGACAATGGAATGTTTTCTTATGGTATTTTAATGAATATTATTTTAAGTTGATAAACTTAATATTTTTGTAATTGTGATTTTAATATTTGATTCAATAAGACACTGCAGTGTATGTATATATATATATATATATATATATATATATATATATAGTAATAGTATTTATATTTCAATGCAATTGAATGGCAAAGGTCATATTACCAAATATACAGGCACATAAAGATGAAGAGATATCCCCTAATTATCATTTTGTTTGCTAAAACAATAGTGAAATAACTATGATTATGACATGATAGTGATTTTCAAAGTAAGTACTTACTCATTGTTTAGTTACCATGGCCTTCAAGAAGAAAAATCAGCACTTCGAAATACTCAAGTAGATCTGCATACAAATATCTTCATATTTTGAAAAAATAGATTTTCTTTTATCAGATATCATAGGAAACTATGTAGACACTGAAGCCCAAGGCATTACCTCTGTGTTAATTTCATGGTATTTCATTTGTTTATTTATCTCTTGTGAATACATTTTAGCTGAATGACTTTTATATGTCAGGCATGGAATGAATAATGAAGCACCACCTTGCTTACCAACAACGAGCTACATTTACATCTATTCTTGTTTATGTCTGATTTATTTCAGAATCAGTGTGAGGGACTGTTGTCAGAGAATTAGTATAATACTAAAATGTCATTGGTACTCCAAGAGGCGGTCAAAACTCTACTTTAAGAAGTAATATCCATTTAGATGTTGTGTTAACTATTCATCACTTCAACAGTGCCACTGTTCCTGTAGTTCAGGAATTAGTTCTGAAGCTGAAAATATAAATTTAAATCATTTCTACATAAGGATTAACTCTCTAATGACTGTCAAATGGGGAATCTGTGGAACTTCCTTTGGAATAGGTCATCGGTGTGTTCTTTCCTTCCAATTTCTAATCAAACGTGACTAACATCTTAGGGCAATTTTAGATTTGTAGATGATATGAAGTACTTATATAAAAGAACTTACATATACCTTCTACTCAGTTTATACTACTGTTGATAACAAAAATGAGTAAGATCACATTTGATACAATAAATGAATCATTCCTATTAGTGACACATGTGTCTGTAACGCATGTATCATCCAATATGTCACTTTTGCACTTAAAATGGTTAGACTGCCTAGGGTCCTCTGGCAGTGATATTCTCTCTGATTTCCTCATTAAAAAATAATACCAGACATTTTTGAAGAGTACTCCTGAAGAGTGGCACATAGTATTCCTTTCCTCAACACTGCCACTATAAGTGTGGTCTAGAAATGACCCATATTTAAAAACTGGAGTTATTAATGCTTTCTTCTTATAAGTTAAATCTTTTTTTCAGGGGCATCTTGTCTCTTCTTCCCAATTTGGATTTTATCCAATCATTTAGATAGCAGTAATAGGAACTCTTAGATAACTATTTTATATTTAGTCTATCATCAAACATTACTTTAAACTAACTTACACCAACTTTGGTTTTAGTAAGTTTTCTATTTGTTTTTGATTTCTCTTTCTCATATTCTACCACTGTGTACTCTTCTCTTATCGATAAATTTCTTACATTCTGGAAACCCAAAGTGCTGCAGGTTCATCCTGTATGATTTCTGCTACACAGTTTTCAATCCCAGAATCAGTGATTTCTGCAAGGATCCTTGATTTTAGTTAATAAACCATAATTGATGTTAGAATACAGTTATGCTCATTATTATCAGGATGCCATGTTTTTCCCAGGGCACATGGCCCATTAATAGGCCAAGGAAAAAGTTTAACTCAGGTTCACTCTGAAGTAAAAATAGCCACATTATACCCAGATGGCAAAGAGTTTTTGAAATGTGGTCATTTGCAATGTATGGGTTTTAGTTAGGTGCGATTGCATAGATTACTATTCTTTAGGGATATTTTATTTTAAAATGATATTACTTAATTTCAAAGGTTTTATAAAAGTTATTTCAAAACAACGAATTTAGGGACTGGGAAGGTGGCTCAGTGGTAGAGCGCTTGCCTTGCATGCCTGAGACCCTGGGTTCCATTCCTCAACACCACATAAGCAAAAAGAAAAAAGCCGGAAGTGGTGCTGTGGCTCAAGTGGTAGAGCGCTAGCCTTGAACTGAAGAGCTGAGGGACAGTGCCCAGGCCCAGATTTCAGGCCCAGGACCGAACCAAAAAAAAAATAAAACAAAAAACAAAAAACTGAAGGGATGATCGAATACATCAGACTACTTAAACCGATCCAAATTTTTAATGGGAGAGTAAGAGTCAACGCATAATTTTGTATAGTTGGGGACCATCTGACGGTAGCTGAATCAAGCTGATTATTTAATAATTGGATCACCCATTCTGCCAAGTACTAACAAGTGAAGTTTGATCAACAGAAAAAAGAAACGGTACTGTGTGCCAGGAGGTTATCATTTAAATCTTGTAAAGTTCATTGAAGGTCTGTGTGCTGGGACTTTCTTCTCCTTTGCTTTCTCTGAAGTTGCAAGTTCCTTTGATTCAAACTCCAGAATGAGTTTCCGGCTTACTCTAACAGAAGGGTGACTGTGTGAACTTGATTATCTCCTCAAGAGGATATTACTTCCTCCTCACAACTGAGACAGCTGTTAGAAGGGTAGAACAATGAAGGTGGACTCATTAAACCTGAGTCAAAGTGGCTCCATCTTGCTCCTGGAAGGAACAATGTAAGCTAGCCCTATACCCTGACTCTACCACAGTGACTCAAAAAGACCCCAGTCGTTTCCATGAATCTGGAATCTGGAACACCTGCTAGAGGGGGTAGTACTAGATCCCATAGATAATATACAAGCTATAGATGAGAGTTTCCAATAGTATTGATCATAATAAATAAGGCCTTGCTTCAATTTAAAAAAATCACTGTTTTCTACAAGTGATTAACCAATTTTGCCAGCACCATTTAATGAAGAGGCTGTCTTTCTTCCATTCTAATTTTTTAAGCTCCCTTATCCAAGATTAGGTAGCTATAGGTACGTGAATTCATTTCTGAGTTTTCAATTCTATTCCATTGGTCCTGAGGTCTGTTCTTGTGCCAGTACCAAGCTGATTTGTTATTGATATTTCTCCAGCACTTTTCTTTCTGTTAAGGATAGTTTTTGCTATTCGGGGTCTTTTATTGTTCCATATGAATTTTTGGATTGCCTCTTCTATTTCCTTGAAGAATGAGGAAAGACTTGGAAAAATTATATTAAGTGAAGTAAGCCAGGCCCAAAGAAACATAGGCCCCATGGTTTCCCTTATTTGCAATAACTAGTACATGTCCTGGACAGGCAGAAAATGTCAGGTAAGATGATGTTAAGTGAAATGAAACCCAACATAGTGACCCAAGTGTTTTTTAATTGTTGCTATTGTTTCTAATGTATGTAAAAGGTACCAAGTGATTTTTCGTTAATTTGTATCTCCCTTACCAAAAGAATAACCCACTTTCACTCTATTTGATGTTGGTATAATTTGGTGAGGGGAAGGGTAAAATCAAATTGTTTAAATAGGGATACAGGTGGACCCATTGCAACAATGAGATGTACAAGAGGTTATGTTACAAATGAACTTCACAACATGGGGCGGGGGTAGGGAGTTGTGGCAGGAGGGGCAGGAAGGGATTGTAAGGGAAAAACAAAGGAGGAGGTAACGATGCTCAATAGGAAATGTACTCATTTCCTTATTCATGTAACTGGAACCGCTCTGTACAGTATTTTTACAATAAACATATATACAATAAATCACTCAGTTTTATAATGCCCAGGCGATATTGTGTGGTGCTTGTCACATACATGGAACTGGGGTTCAGGGGTCAACCTCCTGGATAGACTATTAGAATAGAGTGCCAATGTTCCTTCAAATGTCCCCATTAAGGAAATTATAGTGGAAGTAAAGCCTTTGAGACACCATAGAAACTGAGACTGGATATTGAGAGACTAATACTGGGGTAGAGTCAATTAAATATTCTCTTTGTGCATTAAATAAAAATGAATCTTAGTTAAGCTGTAAGGCAGGGAAGCCGGGAGTCAAGTGGTTTTATTCCCAGTGGAATAGACCGCTTTCCCCATAGGAGTAGAGTATATAATGTCTCTCTAGGGATATGGAGTGTGGGAACTCATCTTCTGCATCCTGTCTTTGCTGATTCTGACACTGAAAAGTCTAGGACAACCCCCTTCCTAAAACTGAGCAGTCCCTTTACCCCAAGGCCATCTATACCATGACCCTCTCTAAGTCAAGAGGGGAAAGTTGGTATTTCTTGGAAATTTAGCTGGCAGCAGTGAGTGCTGATCCTTCGAGGGGAAAATATTCAGAGTAGAGTAGTAATGGTTGTCATAGTTTCCTTCTTCCGATCTTACAGGAAAACATTTGCTTTTCTCCACTATGTGCGAGGCTGGTGATGGGTTCCTTATATGTAGCTATAACTATGTTTACATAATTTTAGACTTAGCTTCTGAGGTACATTTATCATGAAGTTTTGCTGTATTTTATTAAATCCTTTTTATGCAGATTACTATGATGATCTGTGGCTCACATCATTCATTTGGTTGATGGAATATCTTACATTTCCATGTTCCCCATCATCCTAACATTCAGGGAAGAAATTTGGCTTGTGGTTTGTGATCATTTCAATATGTTTTATAATTTAGTTTTCTACTGTATCAATGAGGACTTTTTTCATAAACACTTGTCAAGGACATTACTTCCATATTCTTTTTGATTGTATTAATGTCTTTATTTGATTTGCTTAACCAGGTAACTCTGGCATGATTAAATGGATTTTGGAGTACTTTCCTTCCTTAAATTCTTTTGGTTATATGGTTATATGTATATAGCTTTTGACCTCTTCTGCTTGTCCTAGACATAAACTAGTTATTGCAAATAAGAGAAACCAAGGGACCTATTTTTCTTTGAGTCTGGCTCACTTCACTTAATATAATTTTTTCCAATTCTTTCCATTTCCTAACAAATAGGGCAATGCCATTCTTTTTGATGGAGGCATAGAATTCTATTATATATATGCATATATATATATATATATATATATATATATATATATATATATATATATATATACACCACATTTTTTGACCCATTCATCTATTGTGGGGCATCTGCGTTGGTTCCATATATTAGCTATGTAAATAATGTTGCAATAAACATAGTTGTGCTGGTAGCCTTATAATGGCTTTGTTTGTGATTCTTTGGGTAAATGCCCAAAAGTGGGATTGCTGGTCATAGGTGAGCTCTATGTGGGTCTTTTGTGGAAACTCCATACTATTTTCCAAGTTGAACAATTTACATTCCCACCAACAATGATGTAAGCAAAATGAACCCCAAGATAGGGACACAAGAGGTTTTACCTTTGTTGCTGTTCCTTTTAATGTACTTACAAGGTACTATGTGAATTTTTTTTGTTTATTTGTATGTTCTTCCCCCATGGTAGTTCCCCTGTTCTCACTGTATTTGATTCCACTGTCCTGCATCTTGTACATACATTTTTCTAATCTGGGGAGGGGATGGGAAATAACAAAACGCTGAAATAAGGATACAGGATGACCCATTGTAACAATGAGATGTATAAAAAAGTATGTTGAAGATGAACTTTACAACTTTGGGTGGGGTAGAGCAGGGAGGAGTTGGGAAGGTGGGGAGGAAAGGGATGGTAGGGGAAAAGTAAAGGAGGGTATGAGAATGAAAAAAATTCCTTTAGAAGAGTTTGAGAAAGATTGTTGTTGACTGTTTAAATGCTTGATATAATTCTCCACTGAATCTATCTGATCCTAGATTTTACTTAGATGTAAGATTTTTTTTTGGTCGGTCATGGGGCTTGAACTCTGGGCTTGGGCGCTGGTCCTAAGCTCTTCAGCTTGAGCCACAGTGTCACTTATTGTTTTCTGAGTGGTTTATTGGAGATAAGAATTTCACGGACTTACCTGCCCGGGCTGGCTTTGAACCTCGATTCTCAGATCTCAGCCTCCTAAATAGCTAGGATTACAGGTATGAGCCACCAGCAGATGGAAGAGTTTCTGTGTGAGGGAAAATTATATTTCCTGTCTGCTAGATTATTACGATTGGTCTATATAAAATTGTTCATAATTTTAAAACATGTTTATATCACTTGTAATATCTGCTATTTCATTCTAAGTTTATTTGAATCATCATATCTCTTCTTTGTCTTACTTAATGATTGGCAATTTTATTTAATAATTTTCAAAAATGTGATTTTTTTCCTATTACATTTCCATTTTCTATTTTATTGTCTCTAATCAACTTTTTCTGTTACTCCCTCCTGTCAACAGACATAAGTTTTGTTCACTTTGTAGTTTCTTGAAGTATAGGTATAGAATTCTGCTTGAAATTTTTAAAATTTAATGTGAACCACTATAAACTTCCCATTTGTCTCCCCTTTACTGGATGCTCCTGTTATTTTGGTTATCATTAAATATTGTTTCTCTTTTACATATTTATAGATATTTAATTTACCTTCTACTATTAATTTTGATTACTAATTGTGGTGAGAAAAATGCTTTGTATAATTCTAGACTTAAATAACTTAAACTTTCAGGTCTTTTTTATTAATAAGTTTTTTGTATTGTGAAAATACCAAACAGAGGGGTTACAATTACATGAGCAAGGAAATGAATACATTTTTAAATCAAGCATTGTTGCCTCCTCCTTTATTTTCCCTTACCATCACCCCCAAAGTTGTAAAGTTAGCTTTTCGACATAACATAGGTCCCACGGTTTCCCTTATTTGCAATAACTAGTATATGTCTGAGACAAACTCTGAGGTCTTATACATTCTTCATAGTGGAACTTGGGGTATATGATTTCTGCTGTTCTTTGTTGGAGCTTGTTTTGCATATGTCTCAGAGGTCCAATCCATTCTTACTGTTATTAATCCCTTCTATTTTCATATTGATCTGTCTAGTTACTTTATCTATGTCTGAAATTGAGATAGTACAGTCTCATACAACTTTGTGGCTTATTGCCTGAATTTTTAAAGTATTCCTATGTTTATCCCACAAATATAAATATTATTATATTAAATACATATATTTATTTTTGTTTCTCAAAAACTTGACTTTCTTTTTGGAGAACTCAGGTTTGAACAAAGGGCCTCAATCTTGAAAGCATGTATTCTACAAGTTGAGCTAAAACAAATAGAAATACATCATTCTATTCTGCAAGCATCATTTGTTAAAGAGGGTGTCTTTCTTCCAACTATCTGATGATTTTGACTCACTTATCAAAGATTAGGTGGCCATAGGCGTGTGGGATCATGTCTGGGTCCTCAATTCTATTCCATTAGTCGTCAGCTCTGTTCATGTGCCAGTACCAAGCTTTTCTTATAAATATATCTTTTGTAACTTTTCTTTATTATTCATAATATGTATTAATATTGAGTATTTTATTGTGAAAATAATGTATAGAGGGGTTAGAATTACATGAGCAAGGTAATGAGTACATTCCTTATCAAGCATTGTTGCCTCCTCTTTGATTACCCTTAGCATGCCTGCCCATCCAACTCCCCTCCCCCAAAGTTGTAAAGTTCATTTTTCAACATAGCATCTTGTACAACTCATTGTTGCAATGGGTCCACATGTAACCCTATTTAAATGATTTATTTTTTTCCTTCCCTCCCCAAATTATACCAACATCAAAAACAGTGAAAACAGGGGCTAAACTGTGGGGGAGGGACATAGAAAGCAACAACGGAATCATCTTATAAATATGTTAGATTTTTTTTCTTTCATGCACTTGTTTCTAACATATTTATAAGATGATTTCTATGTTGTTTTTATGTCCCTCCCCCACGGTACAACCTCTTCTTTCACTGTATTTGATGTTGGTATATTTGTGGAGGGGAAGGGCAAAAACCAATTGTTTAACTAGGGATACATTTAGACCCATTGCAACAATGAGATATACAAGTCGTTATGTCGAAAAACGAACTTTACAAATTTGGTGGTGGGGAGAGGATAAGGTGGGTGGAGGTATGGGGAGTATGGGAAGGGGTGGGAAGGGGAAACAAAGAGGAGGCAACAATGCTTGATAAGAAATATACTCATTATCTTGCCCATGTAATTGTAACTCCTCTGTACGGTATTCTCACAATAAAAAATTAAAATAATTAAGTAAATAAATATGTTAGAAATAATAGCAAGAAAGAAAAAAAATTGAGTCCTGATCTTGAGGCTCATTTCACCTAACATCAACTTATCTGACTGTTTCTGCTTAAAAGTAAAAAATTCTGGAACAAAGAAGAGAAAAGAAATGTATCATACTAGAGAGTCCTGTTTGTTTATATTGTGACAACTTTTGTTCTATGTCTGTGTTGTCTGATATATTTTGCTATTTCTTTTCTCTAAGTTTGCATGTGTCTGAAATATCACTTTCTTCTCTTTATTGATTGGGAAGAAATTTCTCTTTTCATTGACTGTTTTCTGTTTCTCTAATAGCTATTCTTTATCCCGTGGAAACTGTTTTATTGACTTCTCTAGTGTATTTTTTGTATTTATATATTTCAATGTAATACGTTTTAATTTTCTTCTAATTTGGGGGTGTATTATATAGATATTTTCTGTATGTTTAACATTGCATGAAAATAACTTTCAAATAGTTAAAAAGCTTAAATTTAGTTACATGAAATATTATTGTATTTCTGATTTCTCTATTTGTATTATTGATAAAAATAAATTGTACTATTTTATTTTGAATCAGTTCCTAATTATTTTCTTATACTTTTATAAATAATTCTAAACAAGATTTATAATTGTTCTGTTGACTATTTTATAATATGTTTGGATCTTATGTTTATATATGCTGTTTATATTTATGATGTTTATAATATATAATTTTGTGCTTCTATTGATTGTTTCACAATACATTAAGCCATATGACTTGTTACAGAATTTCTAGTGGTTATCAATTTCTTAGCTTTCAATTTCTTCTTAAGTTTTAAAGGAGTACATTTTTAATATAGAGTTTTCTTGGCTGTCAAATTTCTCTACCAGTGCTTCAAATATATCATCCCATTAACTTCTAGCCAGAAGGTTTCTAGTGATAAATCAGCTGGTGGTCTAATAAAACCTTCCTTGAATGTGAAAAGTCTCTTTTCTGTTGCTTCCTCCATGATTCTGTATGTTAGTGGCAGGTGAAGTTTCTGTGTAATGTGTTTAAGTGTAATTCTTTTAGATTTATTTTTGTTGGAGTTATTTAATCATCTTGGACTTATGTGTGTATTTCTATAATCAGATTTTGAAACTTCCAATCATTATTTCTTCAAGTAGATGCTCTATCATTTTCACTTTTTTCTCCTTTGTGAACTCTCACCATATATGTTTTGCTTAATAGTGACCCACATGTCCCTAAGGTTACCCTCTTTTTCTTCCTGATTTTTCTTTTCCTCTTTTTTTTTAACTGTATTTTTTTTGTCTTTTCTTTTTTGGTACTGGGGATCGAACCCAGGACGTTGCACTTGCTAGGCAAGCGCTTTGCCACTGAGCTACATCCCAGCCCTTCTTTTCCTCTTTTATTTTAGTAATATCAAAAATCCTATGAAAAGTCCCAGTTTAATGAGTTTTTTCTGATTGGTCATCTACTATTGAATCAGATCAGTACAGTTAATTTTCAATTCAATATTATATTCTTAATTTCCAGATTTTCTTCAGATTCCTATTCATAATTTCTATTGATAGACTTACTTTGTCATATCTCATATTTATATTATTTTCTTTAATACCAGTGTGCTATATCTTAATTCAATAAATATCTTAGTTTGATATTGTTTCCTTTAAGTAATAGTACAAAAGAGATTTCAACTTCAGATATCAGAGTTTTACCACGAGGAATCATGATCAACATCACTCTCCTAAACATTCTTCCTCTCTCTCCCAAGCCACTAAACCCCTTAATTTACCTAGTTTTTCTGGAATGAATTCATATATTGCTACTGCCTTAGAATCAGTATCTGGAGACCAAATTGATTACAGTATGTCATGGTTGCCTTATCTGTACTGTGCTTTTTTGGTTTTGGTTATTAATTTGTTTGATTAATTTTTATTATTTTTCTAAGATTGAAGTCACTGATTATGACAATCTGAGACATTTCAGAGTAGTTCATACAACATTTGCCCCACAGCCTGGATACAGCTTTTGGTGCTCTCAAACTTTTGCTCGGCTTGTCCTGTAAGATTGTGTGTGCACGTTTTTGATTCGTTTCCCCATTTCCTATTCAAATGCTGCCCTTTGGCAGCTGCCTGGAAGATCATAGCTTCTATGTTGCTATCTTAAAAATGAGAATGATTACAGGAATGAATATGAAAGGGATATTCACCCAGTATTTATTTGTGGTAAATATGCTTCCAGGTGCAAGATGAGATTCTCAACATACACCCTTAATATAAGACTTAGAAAGAAGGTCAGAAATGGGTCCTTTAAGTAATTTCCAATTATAAGAAATATTCCCTCCAGTGCCTGTGAATTAACAGGAATAATATTTGATAATGATCTTAATAATAATAAAATTTTCTAGTCTTATGAACAGCAAGTTCAAATAATATGTGTTTTCAATTATAATTGACCAAAGAGGGAAAATCATAACATGATGGCTTATATGGTTATTTTCTGAAATTTGCTAGTGGTATTCAACATATAGGTAATCCTATATCTGTTTTAATGACAACACTATTGTATGTCCATTGTTTATAATAAATCTGGGCAAAAAAATACTTTAAAAATATATATCGACACAAATGTAGTTTACGTCTTAAACTACATATGTATTTCAATGACTCATCACTGGAGGTCATATATATGCATATATATTTTTCATAGAAGGTAATATATATGACATCATATATGATAATGTTTCTATTTATTAAGGAAGTTTATCACAATGGCAAAGGAAGATGAAAGAATTACACCATGTCAATTTAAAGTCTGAAAAAGAAGCTGGTGATTTTGAAATTCCAATCTAAATATCAAAAAGCTGTTAAGTGAGACAAGCCAAGTACACAAAGTCAAATACTACACGTATTTCATCCATAAGTAGACTCCATACATGTACAGTATACATGTATTTGAAAAAAGACTATCTGCAAGTAAAACAACACGTAGGGTAGACAGGAGGGAAAATGAGAGGGTGTTCCAGGATAACTACTATAAAGGTACATTATACAAATGCATGAAAATAGCACAGTGAAAACCACCGAAAACTGTTAGAAAGGCTAGGCTAAGAAGGAGGATTTCTAAGGTAGCAGGTGGGGGTAGATCAATATATATGGTGCACATGTCTTAATATTGCAATGTAACTGGTGCAGTTACATTTGCAAATAAAAATGTTAGAAAATAGATTTAGAAAATTTATATAGTTGAGGTATAAATGAGTACTTATTATATGTGGAAATACATACTTTCAGGGAAATAAAAAATGAGAATGCAAAATGTAAGAGGCCACAGTAAAAAGGCATGACAGAAATAAGAGTTAAGTAATTAATGTGAAATTTTCTTGATATAATTAACATTCAGGTGATTGCAGATCAACTGCTTTTTGGAAGTCCAAACATTATTAAATAAGGAATATTTTAATATCTAGTGGAAAATATTTGCATAGAATATTTCACATGAATGTTATAATTAACCAATTTGATACAGAAATTAAACTAATGTCTTCATTTATAACATCTTTTCTTTTTCTGAATTAATAATCATACATATCTTAAACAAGCTTGATTAATAAGGTTGTATGCTTCCTATTTAAGTCACAACTTTTCTAACTCAGAGTAAATAATAGCACTAAGCAATTATAAAATATGACAAATGGCCTTGCTTATTTTGAACAAAAGAGGCAAAATCACTCCCAGAAAATCATGATTGATGGAATGAATAGTGGTAATTGCTTCATATTAAATAAACAAAAGACAGTATCATATATTATTACATTTTGTTAGTGAATTTCATTTAGACAGATATTCTAATCAACAGTAGCAGGAATTGAATAGATTAGTTGCACCCAAAGGTGTTGTTTGTTAATATATCTGACCAAATAATGATGTTTGTATCATGGTAAATTACCTTCTTTATGCTGCAGGGAACATAAGAAACTTTTCTGAAACTTGAATCATGTTGGAAGTTTTTTTGCAGATTTTACATACAAAATAATTTTACATCAACATTTTACTGTATTTTGAAAGAAATATGAGATTGCCTATTTTTCAATGACTTACAATATCATAATAGAGAATAACATTTGACCTATTAATCAGATTTTCAGAGATTTTCACTGAATTCTGTATTTCTAGAAATAATAAAATTTGTACATGATTTTTAGGGTTCTTTAACCTATTTAATATGGTAAAAGAAATGGCATACTTGAAATTGAAAAATCATAATGAATAACAATCATAAATAGTTACAGTTTTGTTTAAAAAGAATTATTTTCAAAATGTAAGCAAGAAACTCCACTCCATTTACAGAAACAATTACCTAGAATGAGAACCATGCCAGTTATATTCAAATACCTTTTCAACCATTGGCTTTAATCACTTTCATCCGCTGCTCAGAATAACTCCTTGTTTATACTTTTACCTAAGCAACTAATACATTTACTTCAAGATGCAACTACCATTTTACTATACATGTATTTTGAATTTTTGGTGTTCTCATTATATTTCTTGATCTTTGAATTTACAGTACTATGGACATCAATGCTATTTCAATTGTGGGTTTCTCTCACACAAGAAAAAAAGAAAAGAATAATAATTTAATATGAACCATGTTATTCCTTTTATTTACAAGTGTTTTATTATATGTACTTTTATGTCAAATACTACATTATTAACATAATGTTATAAATCTAATAGAATCTCAACTATGGGATATACTTTTCATATAATCTATAGGAATATAAACACTGTTTGCACATCTGTATATTTGTATCATTTCTCCCTCTGCTCCTTGTTGTCTTTTTCTCTTAATGTGCATCCTTCCATATACATATAAACAGGCAACATAAATACATATGCATATATATATGCATTTTCCTCAGAAAAAGAAATTTTAAGAGCATTCTATGTCAAAACCATCATTAGGTTTTGATTCTAATTTTCTAATCAAGCAGAAATAATGCAACCTGACTTAATTTTTTTTCTATGTGAAAGATGGGATTCTAGGGGCTGGGAAGGTGGCTCAGTGGTAGAGCGCTTGCCTTGCATGCTCAAGGCCCTGGGTTCGATTCCTCAGCACCACATAAGCAAAAAGAAAAAAGCCGGAAGTGGCGCTGTGGCTCAAGTGGTAGAGCACTAGCCTTGAGCTGAAGAGCTGAGGGACAGTGCCCAGGCCCAGAGTTCAGGCCCCACGACTGGACCCCCCCCAAAAAAAATAAGATGGGATTCTATTGATTAAGGAAGGGTAAGATTCCTTTCAGAAACAGTGCCCACACCCTGAATTCAAGCCTCAGGACCAGTTCATGTACATGTGCCCTCACACACACACACACACACACACACACACTCACATATCTCTGATTTATTAAAATTTTTAATTTTTCAGGATAAAATTCAGAGTGCTTAATGTGACCAAGAAAGACCTGACTTATCTAGTACTTATCTTTCTTAAAATCTATTCTCCTCTTACAATTTTCATTAAGTCATTTATTTTCATTAGGGTTCATTTTCAATTCTGTCAGCTTTGTATACATTTTTATTTTTTTAACACAATGAATTTCATTCTATAATAATTATTTCAAGAGTCTTAAAAGCAGCCTACAAATCATGGCTTTCTTTTTCAGCTTATTCATTTTTGTGTTTTCATGATCTACCATAATAAGTAACAGGTATTCAAAAATTATTTGACAGATGAATAAATGAATTGGCGCATTCTGTCCTAGTATTCATAGGACACTAGGGGTTAATAGTTAATGAATGGGCAAGATGACATTATTCTAATCACATTTTTATTCCTACGTTCCTTTTATGGCTGTAGAGTGGGAGCATTCAAGGCAAGAGCTTTCAGTCAGATTTCTATCTTTCCAATCAAAGCATCAGTCTTTTATTATTACTCATCTTATTCTGACATTAATTCACTGGCAATATTTTCTTCCATGATGAATATACTAATTATAAATATTATTTATTTCATATTGAGACCTCACGATCAAATTGTTTGAGCATTTGTGGAATTTTAGGAGAGAATTTACTATTACAAGATGACGGTACATTTTGATAAGTAGATTATAAGACAAAGCACAACCATGATTCTGAATATTGTAAAAAACCTTTCGCATTCAAAACTGTTACTCTGACTATGATGATACACTTTAAAAACAAAGTACAATTATGCTATGAATAGGAGGGTGATTTCCTGTTTTAATTTTAATGGAAATTGGATATTTGAATTCGGTAGACATGTGTCTGATTTTAATAACCATCAAACATATGTTCAGATTGAATGACCTAGTCAATTACTTTTCCAAAACTAGTAATTAACAGAGTTTTACATACATAAGAATGGCAATAGAATAACTCATGAATATTCTATGTTTCCAAAGTTAATCACAACCCAATGTCTAGTTTATTTTTGGAAAGTCATTATTGATGATTTGTAGATGCTGATGAATTACAAAGTAGTAGAATGCTAATAAACAAGGAGAGTATTATAGAAAACACACAATAGTAGAAATAAGAACTTATATTTTAAATTTTAGTGTAATATGTAACTTGCTTTTTCGTTAATATAAAATTGTCTATAATTTGATGTAGATGCATTCCAAGTTATTCATATATATATGATATTCATATATATGTATAAGCAGAACATGTTTATAAAATAGTAAATACCTTTGTAAAAAGTCTAAATATCTTTGTTTACTAGCCTCTCCAGTCAGTCATACCATCATCCCTCAATATGCCAATAAATTAAGATGTCATCACTAACAGTAACTAAGGAATGGGTAGAAGAAATGGAAAGAAGGAAGAATGATTTATTATAGTTCATTATAGTCCAAAACTATAGAAGCAGACTAATTGGTGAGAGAAGACTCTATTTTAATATATCAAAGAACATAAATATAAAATTTACTTTTTTGTGTTGGAGAGAAGTATTTGTGTTTGTGCATGTGTATGTGCATATGCCAGTTCTGGGATTTAAACTCAAGGCCTCGATGCTGTTCCTTAGCTTTTTTGCTTGTGGCTGGTGCTCTATCAGGTGAGCACGATCACCACTTTTGACTTTTTGGTGGTTACTTAGATATAATAGTCTTACTGTCAGCTTTCAAACAGTGACAGAGCTGTCTTCTGCATAGACAGGATTGTAGACATGAGTCATTGGTATCCAACCCAATATGTTATTTCCTTCATAGAATCAAAAAATTCTGTCCAATCATAAGAGTCTGGTGGCTTCTTGTATTAATCAGAGTATTTCAGATAGCAAAACAAACATTATATATATATATAATGTATGTATATTTATTTATGAAAGGCTCATATAATTTTTGATCCTAGAAGTATCCTCACCTCTATACTGAGGACCCCGAAAAAAGGGGGTTATTAATTTAATCACATCCCAAATCCTTAAGAAAAAGGAATGCCAACATAATAATTCTAAGCCCAATTGCATAAGAAAACTGATCTTTCAGCTTAAATACAAAACTGAGATTTCCACAGTATTTTGTTCTGTTCTGATGCAGAATGGGTGGATGCTGTCTGTCCACACTAAGGAGGGTGATTTACATAATTCAACCCACCAATTCAATCCACTAGTTTCTCCTAGAAATGCCTGGTATTAACATAATATTATTTCAAATCCATTCCTTCATTTCTTAGAAACTGTGTCAATTTCCATCAATCATGATACTCACATAAATAAAAAGATCATAATTCTATCTAATATGATACAATTATCCTAGCGATAATAAAACACAAACTATCCCTCCAAAAGAACAAGGTAAATTACTTTTTTACTTTTTTCCTTCCTGTCATAGTCTGAACTGCTATAAAAATAGCAATTGTACAGGGTATTAATAGCTTGAGTATGTTTAACACAGGTCTGGATACCAAGAAATCCAAGATTAAAGCACTGGTATACTAAGAGTCTGGTGAGGCCTAATGCTCTCCATTTCCCGTTCCCTTTTCTTTTGTGGTATATCAGCATGAATCCCTCATCAGAGGCCAAGCAGATGCTGGTACCAACATTATGGACTCTGCCTCTCCACAAAAAGAAGTGAGAGAAGTAAACTTCTTTCCATTTTAAATTATCCAGTATCCAGGATTTTGTTATAGCCACAGAAAAAAATATATCTTTCTCTATTGCAAGCAGATTGAGCATTTACAGATGGCCAACGTCAGGTCAGTTTGATGAGTAAACGCTTAGATTGCCAAGTTCAGATATAACCTTTCTTCTGCGTCAATGCCCATTTTGTAAGAGCTCTTTGGGTAAGAAGAATGGTAGCTAATGAAAGAGGATGCCTGATATCCACAAAGGAGGCCATCCTGTCTGCTTGACTAATAAAATCTTCCTCTCTTGCAATATGTTTTTATTGATAATTCACTAGGAACACTAATATTTTATCCTGTCTCCAATCCAGACAGCCAATTTTTTTCTCTACATTTTCTTGTCTCTAACTTTTTTGTTCGTATGATAATTCCTTCCAAATCCCTGATTATTCACCCAAAGTACAGGTTACAGATCATGAACAATTATGAAATTTTTGTAATCATATGCCTCACCATTTCTTGTAAATGAAGTGCACATGACCAACTGAAATGCATAAAGTTCTATTAAATCAAAGACTTTCACTTGCCACCATCATTGAATCACCTGTCACCTTTTAGATGGTGCTTCATATCATAAAGAACTCTGACATGAATTGATCATAAGAAACCCAGAGTGGTATGGTTGTGTAAAGACTTAAAAAGAAAGCAGTAGGGAGTCTATTGAGGAACCCCCATGCTACGTTCCAAAGTGGTTGAAAAAATTTACACTCCCACCAACAATGAAGTAAGGTTCCCTTCTGTCCACATCCCCTCCATCATCTGTTGTTGTTAGAGTTTTTGATTTTTGCCATTCTAACTGGGGTGAGGTGGTATCTCAATGTTGTTTTGATTTGCATTTCTTTTATGGCTAGGGAGGTTGAGCATTTCTTCATGTGTCTATTGGCCATCATTCTTTCTTCTTCACAGAAGTTTCTCTTTAAGTCTTTCGCCCACTTATTTATTGGGTAGTTGTTTCTTTGAGCATTTGTTGTTGGGGGATTTAGTTTTTTGAGCTCCAATTATATTTTAGATATGAGACCATTGTCCGTTGTATGGCTAGTGAAGATCTTGGTCCAATCCGTGGGCTTTCTATTGATCTTGCTAGCTATGTCCTTTACCATGCAGAAGCTCTGCAACTTCATGCAATATCATTTGTCCAACTTTTCTTTGATTTGTTGTGTTTCCAGGTCTCCATTTAAAAAATTTCGGCCTGAGCCAAGGAGACCTAGGGTTTCTCCTATTCCATCCTGTAATGTTTTCAGAGTGTCTGCTTTGACTCCGAGGTTTTTGATCCATTTGGAGTTGATTCTGGTGCAGAGTGATATAAAAGGATGTAGCTTTAGTTTTCTACAAGTAGTTAACCAATTTTGCCAGCACCATTTACTGAAAAGGCTGTCTTTCTTCCATTCTACTTTTTTAGCTCCCTTATCAAAGATTAGATGGCTATAGGTCTGTAGGTTCAAAGACTCCACATAGAGCTCCCCTATGATCAAGCAGTCCCACTTTGGGGCATTTACCCAAATGTTTACAAACAAGACCACACTAAAGCTACCAGCACAACTATGTTTATTGCAGCATTATTTACCATAGCTAAGATCTGAAACCAACCGAGATGCCCTTCAGTATATGAATGGATAAAGAAAATGTGGGATATATACACAATGGAATTTTATGCCTCAATCAGAAAGAGTGACATTGCCCCATTTGTTAGGAAATCAAAAGACGTGGAAAAAAATTATATTAAGTGAAGTAAGCCAAGCCCAAAGAACATAGGCCCCATGATTTCCCTTATTTGCAATATCTAGTATATGTATGAGTCAAGCAGAAAAGGCCAGATAAGGTGATGTTAGGAAAATGAACCCTAAGGTATGTATTTTAAATGTTTTTTTTCTTTCATGCATTTGTTTCTAACGCAATTATAAGATTATTTCTTTGTTGCTTTGTATGTACCTCCCCCACAATATAACCCCTGCTTTCATTGTATTTGATGTCGGTATAATTTGTGGAAGGGAAGGGGAAAAACAAGTAGTTTAAATAAGGATACAGGTGGACCTGTTGCAACAATGTAAAGTACAATTTGTCATGTCGAAAACGAACTTTACAACTTGCGGAGGGGGGAGAATTGGGGGGGTAGGATAGGAAGGGATGGGAAGGGTAAACAAAGGAGGAGGCTACAATGCTTGATAAGAAATGTACCCACTATCTTGCCCATGTAATGGTAACCCCTCTGTACAGTATTTTCACTATAAACAACAAAAAAAAAAAAAAGAAAGCAGTATGGGATTAGTTTAGGCCCACACTCAGACAACTTCTCCATATAGCATCTTTGTATCTTAAGGATATACTTGGGGCTTATAATGTCATACCACTCTCATTTGATGAAGTTGATCTCTGTGATTCCTATTGTATGGGAAGATCATTCAGTTCACATGAAAATTTAGTTGCCTGTAGTTAAACATTGACTGTCTCCTAAAGCTCAGTAGCATGCAAAGAACAGTTTCTCTTAAAGAGAGCTATTATGCAAAAACTCAACATAGAAACCCCAGACCAAAACGACTGCATAGATCAACTAGATTTAACAGACTTCTGCAGAATATTTCACCCACCAGCATCATAATACACATTTTTCTCAGCAGCACAACGAATATTTGCCAAAATAGATCATATTTTAGGTCACAAAACAAATTTTTCCAAATTCAGAAACATTAAAATAATGCCCTTCATTCTTTCAGATCACAAGGGAATAAAATTCAAACTCAACACCAAAAGCCACCAAAGAAAGTCCTGTATCACATGGAGGCTGAACAACACACTGTTGAACCATCAGTGAGTCATGGAAGAGAATAGAAAGGAAATTCAAATGTTCATGATATCCAACAAAATGGACACACAAATTACCAGCTCCTCCGGGACACAGCAAAGGCAGTACTCAGAGGCAAGTTTATAGCTCTGATTTCCCACATCAACAAATTGGAGAAATCTGAAATCAACAATTTAATGAGACACCTGAAGCTTCTTGAAAAAGAACAGTAAGCTAAACACCAACCCAGAAGATGGAAAAAATAATTAAAATTAAATCAGAATTAAACGAATTAGAATCCAATTAAAAAACATACAAAGAATCAACAAAACTAAGAATTGGTTCTTTGAAACAATTAACAAAATTGACATACCCTTAGCAACTCTTATCAGAAAAAGAAAAGAACACACACAAATAAACAAACTCAAAGATGAGAATGGAAAAACATCACCACAGAAACAACCAAGATTCAGAACAGTATAAGGGAACACCTGTCAAACCTTTATGCTAATAAGTTTGGGAATCTGGAAGAAATGGATGATTTTCCAGCAAATATCGACATGCTGAACCGTTTAGGTTCGTTTAGAACATGATTTAAAACAACTTAATAGACCCATGTCAATCAACAAAATAAGAAAAAGCAATGAGACCTCCTACCCAAGAAAATCCCAGGAGTGGATGGATTTACAACTGAATTCTTCAAGGCCTTCAATGCAGAATTCACAACAATACTCCTCCAACTATTCAATGAAATTGAAAGTGAAAGTTCACAACCAAACTCTTTCTATGAAGCCATCATAACCCTCGTCTCAAAACCACGCAGGAACTCACCAAAGTAAGAGTATTATAGACCCATTTCTTTAATGAACATCAATGCAAAACTTTTCAACAAAATTTTAGCCAATCCTCTTCAACAACTCATCAAAAAAAAAAAAACCGTACAACACGATCAAACAGGATTCATTTCAGGGATTCAAAGCTTGTTCATTATACACAAATCAATTAATATAATTCATCACATTAACAAGAGCAAGGATAAGAACTACATGATTATCTCAATATATGCAGAAAAAGCATTTGACAAGATCCAATGCCCCTTTATGATGAAAACTCTGGAAAAAGTAGGCATCCATGGAACATTCTTCAATATAATAAAGGCTTTGTATGACAAACCTATAGCCATTATTATATTTAATGGCAAAAAGCTAAAGCCATATTCTCTAAACTCAGGAGCGACACAAGGATGTCCACTCTCTCAACTTCTCTTAAATTTAGTATTAGAATGCCTAGCTAGAGCACTTAAAACATGATCCAAACATAAATGGGATCCAAATAGGGAAAGATGAAGTAAAATTCTCCCTCTTTGCAGACGACATGATCTTGTATTTAAAGAATCCCATGGATTACACTCCCAAATTACTCTAGCTGATTGAAAACTCTGGCAAAGTAGAAGGGTATAAAATTAACCCCCCAAAATCAATGGCTTTTCTGTATGCCAATACTGAGAAGAGTGTGGCTGAAATCAGGAAAACAACTCCTTTTGTAATAGCCCCATAAAAAATAAAATACCTAGGAGCTAACTTAACTAAAGAAGTGAAGGATTTCTATGATGAAAACTTTAAAAACCTGAAATAGAAAATTAGAGCAGAACTTAGGAAGTGGAAAAACCTACCAAGCTCCTGAATTGAGAGGATTAACATCGTGAAAATGGCAATAATTCCAAGGCCATCTACAAATTCAATATGATGTCTATCAATATGCCAACCTCATTCTTCAATAAAATAGTATAATAAATCCAAAAATTTATATGGAACAATAAAAGATGCAGTATAGAAAAAACAATCTTAACAGAAAGATCAGAGCTGGAGGAATATTAATACCAAATTTCAAACTCTATTACAAAGTAATAGCAATCAAAAGAGCTTAGTAGCAGCATAAGAGTAGAAGTCAGGACCAATGGAATAGAACTGAATACCCAGAAATTATTCCACAGAACTATAGCCACCTAATCTTTGATAAGGGAGCTAAAAAGAATAGAATGGAAGAAAGACAGCCTCTTCAGTAAATGGTGCTGGCAAAATCAGTTAACACCTGTCCTAAACTAAAGCTAGATCCTTATATATCACCCTGCACCAGAATCAACTCCAAATGGACCAAAGACCTCCAAGTCAAACAGATACCCTGAAAACATTACAGGAAAGAATAGGAGAAACTCTAGGGCTCATTGGCACAGGCCAAATTTTCTTAATAAGACCAAAACACAACAAATCAAAGAAAGGTTGGACAAATGGGATTGAATGAAATTGCAGAGCTTCTGCATGACAAAGGAGATGGCTAGCAAGATCAATAGAAAGCCCAGTGATTGGGAGAGGATCTTCACTAGCCATACAATGGACAAGGGTATATCATCAAAATATACTTACAACTCAAAAAAAAAATAAATCCCCCAACAAAAGAGCCTCAAATAAACAACAACTGCCCAATAAATAAGTGGGGGAAAGACTTAAAGAGAAAATTCTCTGAACAGGAATGGCCAATACACACATGAAGAAATGCTCAAACTCTCTAGACATAAAAGAAATGCAAATCAAAACAACATTGAGATACCTCAACCCAGTTAGAATGGTTATAATCAAGAAATCTAATAACAACAGATGCTGGAGGGGATGTGGCCAGAATGACACTCTACTTTATTGTTGGTGGGAGTGTAAACTTGTTCAACAACTTTGGAAAGCAGTATGGAGAAGACTCCACGTAGAGTTCCCCTATGACCCAGCAATCCCACTTTTGGGCATTTACCAAATGATCACAAACAAAAGGCTATACTAAACACAACATGTTTATTGCAGCATGTTTAACCATTGCTAAGATATGGAACCAATCCAGATGCTCCTCAGTATATGAATGGATGAAGAAAATATGGTAAACATATATACAATGGAATTCTATGCCTCCATCAGAAAGAATGACATTGTCCCATTTGTTAGGAAATAGAAAGATTTGGAAAAAATTATATTAAATGAAGTAAGCCAGACCCAAAGCAACATAGGTCCCATGGTTTCCCTTACCTGCAATAACTAGTACATGTGTAGGACAAACAGAAAAGGTCAAATGCTATGTACATATGAACCTCAAAATACGGACACACATTTTTTTCCTTCTTTTTTATTTTTTATTTTTTGGTCTGGTCGTGAGGCGCCTGAACTCTGGGCCTGGGTGCTGGCCTTCAGCTCTTCAGCTCAAGGATAGAGCTCTACTACTTGAGCCACAGCACCACTTGCAGCATTTATCTTTTTGCTTATGTGGTGAGGAGGAATCGAAGCCAGGGCCTCATGCATGCAAGGCAAGCGCTCTACCACTGAGCCACCTTCCCAGCCCTTTCTTTCTATTATTTTTAACACATTTATAATGTGCTATGTGATTTTTTTTGTTTCTTTGGTATGTTCTTACCCCATGGTATGTCCCCTGTTTTCACTCTATTTGATTTGGGTGTCTTGTATATAATTTTGGGAGAGGAAGGGAAATAATAAAATGCTGAAATAAGGATACAGGTTGACCCATTGTAACAATGAGATGTACAAGGCACTATGTTGAAAATAAACTTTACCTCTTCAGTGGGGGAGGGAGTAAGTGGGGGGGTGAAGTAGGGAGGAGTTGTAGAGGTGGAGAGGGAAGGGATTGTAGGGGAAAAACAAAGAAGGATGTAATAATGCTTGATAGGAAATGTCCTCATTACCTTACTCATGTAACTGTAATCCCTCTCTACAGTATTTTTACAATAAAAACATATAAAAATAGAATAAAACAATCAGAAAAAAGTGAGCCGTTATGCAGAGATATTCCAATGGAATGTTCTATGATTACCATAGAAGAACCTGTCAAAGGCCCGAGATCATTCTTTTTTGTATTATTAATTAACTTCATTGTTATTATAGAGGTGATGTATAGAGAGATTACAATTATAAATCAAGTAATGTGTACACTTCCTTTCATACAGTGTCTTCGGTTCCCTCATTCTCTCCCAGTCCCTCCTTCCCATCTCCACCCATGAATAGTATAGTTCACTTTCATCAGTGTCCAGTGAGCTCACTTGCTGCATTTTCACCCTTTTTCCTTTGAGTTTTGTACCCTTCCCTCAACTCTTCTGAAAATGTACAAGTGAATACACCATACATAATGTAAACATGACATCATGATTAAAAACTAATTGTAGAGCATTTGGATTCCAGGCAAAACTAGTAACCTTTCAGATCACTCACTAACTACACCAAACTGAGACATCAGAATATGGAATACATCGCCTCTAGAACATAAAGATGATCACTATGGCATGGCATATATCCTTTCTGCTCCTTTATCAACTATTTGAGAAGGGCTATATCTAATTCCTACACACCCTGTGCTCTTGTAATTTTAGTGAGTTTACAGAGTCTTAATCAGATCTGCATCCTACCCTATACCTAAAATACCAATATGTCTAAAATAGTTACTTTCCTAGTTTACTGGATCTTATTTTCATTTGTGATCAGTTTAACAGATTGAACAGATTTCATGAAACTGAAAGAGGATTCCCATACTTTTTTTTTAACTGGAAGAGCAGTATCATTGAGCCAAAACAGATCAGGGACAGTGCCCAGGCCCTCAGCTCAAGGCCCACAACTGGCCAAAGATAAAAAGGTATCCACTCCTATCTCTAGCCATTTTTCATTTTGTTCATCTTTTGTCATAGTCAATATTTTTTCTTTTTTCTTTTCTTTCGTTTTTTTTTTTTTTTTGGTCAGCCAGTGGGCTTGAACTCTCAATCAACTTTATTTCCTGTCTTGACATACTGATTGTTTTCCTTCTGTCCTTTAAAAAAAGCACACTCATAAAATAAATAATAAATTTTTAAAAATCAAAAAAATAGTGTAGGGCTATTATAGGAGTTGTTAGACTCAAGAGCAGTACTACTAAAATGATATTGCTAGATGGGCACTGAAGATCATACCTTTAGTCCTAGCTACTCAGGAAGCTAAGAGCAGAGGATCTGATTAACTAGCAGAAGATGGAAATTGAGACATGCTCCAGTGGTACAGTGCCAAACAGTGAGCAGAAAAGGCCAAGTGAGAGTTTAAGCCCAGTACCATCACAATTTATTAAGTAATTAATGAAAAGTCTGTTGTTGGCTTTGTCATCTGAAAGCTACACTAGTTATAAGTTTTCACAAATAGGCATTGATATAAAAGGATTTACTAGATCAGTATATATATATATATATATATATATATATATATATATATATATATATATATATATATTGGTACTAGGATATGTATTAATTTTAGCAACATAGAAATTTTTGTTACATAAAAGTGAACACTTATTTTTATTTGAAATGTAGGATTTTTCAGCAAATGAGCTATGATATTAGAGAAGTTAAAGACACTTACTAAAATTAGTTTTACCTAAGTAAAAACAGGATAGAATAGCAACAATCATGATCTAATACAATGAAGCACAATAAATGTATCATAAACTTGCATGCTGGCCTTCTTTTGATCCTTGATGAGCATATTAAACTATCACTTTATAGATTCAATAGACAGTCAATATTACCTAGTATTACTATTTTCAAAAGAAGATAAAGAAAAATAATACAGAAGAAGAATAAAACTCTTCAAAAAATATCCATGGGTTTTGTATTGGTTAGGAGAATTGACAGTTCTACAGTAGCAAACATTTTGAATACAAACGGAATGTCAAAAGTTAAGGTTGTTTGAGATTTCAGAACAAATTTGAAAAAAACAAATAGGAGTGCACTGCTTAAGCCTAAGGTTTATAGGTGAATAACTTCAGTAATCAAGATCCAAAAGTGTTTAGAAATGATTGAGCATGTATGTCCTAGCTTTCACTTCTAGGACATATATATTTTATCTAATAATCCATGAAAAAGATATCTAAGGGTTTCATGAAGGTAACATTAGAGATGGTGCAGAAAATGAGTTGTTATGAGACAATATTGCAAGATGATAGTCTAGTGAAATGGTACAACAATCCATGTAAGAAATATTGAGATTCTTTCATTTTTATTTTTTGTGAAAATACTGTACAGAGAGGTTACAATTACATGAGCAAGGTAATGAGTACCTTTCTTATCCAGCATTGTTGCCTCCTCCTTTGTTTTTCCCCTACCATCTGTCCCTCCCAACTCCTCAACTACATGCCCCCTCTTCCCCCCCCCCATCTTAATTGTGAAGTTCGGTTTTTCACCATAGCATCTTGTACATCTTGTTGTTGCAATGGGTCAATCTGTATCCCTATTTGATTTTTTCTGAGAAATTGATCTACAATGTCATACAAAGAGAGGTATAATGCATGATTTATTGGGTTGGTATATTGATCTGGTAGGATTTGAGAGAAAAAGAAGTTATTCAGAATTTTTGTGAGATTCAGATGATTAGTAAAGTAAATATGTCACAAGCAAATCATGGAATCAAACCAAACCATAGCGAATTTTATACTCTTTTGTGGGGGGGGGGCAGGTGTATTACAGTGACAGTAAACTCAAAGTTGTATATAACTTTATGTAAAAGTTTTAAAAGTTGAACAAATGGTCAAAATTAATTATAATTTAGTAGGAGTATAAGCACTCTGTTTTAATATTTTATGTATTTTACTCAAATGTGTTCTACTATCCTCATTTTTGATGTGCTGTCAAAGGGAGAAAAAAGGACTTGGTATTCCATGTGGAATTTATTTCCAGGAGTGATAGGGAGGAGCTAGCAGACAGCACACATGTGTGCAGCTAAAACAAGGAACATTCAGAAAACTCAATTTTATTATTTGCTGACATCACTTGAAAATTGAGCCTCAAAGACAAAACTGTGCTTTTGCTCCTTCAAGTCATTCTTGCTTTAAATAGAACTTAAATAGAAAGGATCAGGTAAAAGTAACCAGCTACGTTCGAAGAAGATGAATGCGCTAATTTTCTGTTGATATTTAGAAAGCATTCTTGTGTTGCGTCATCCATCATCGATGTTCAATATAGAAGAAAAATCATTAAAAAGCTGTTCATTATTTCATGTAAATTAATGCCCCATTATTTAGGAGAGTTGCTTAAAGGTTTTGTTTTCAAAATTGAATATATCTTAATGTGAATAAAAGAGGGCTTTATATTTAGTCATAACAACTATTTATTCTAGAAAACTGAGATCAATTGATTGAAACAATGAAGAAAGTAAATCATTGACTGTCCTACAGAAACAATGAACATTGGCTTATTTCTACTCATTTTCTCCAAAATTTTGGCTATCACATTTTATTATCATAGGAACTCATCAAAATACAAAGGATTGTCACAATTTTAAAATGGCTAAACTAACCTTAATGCAATTTATTTGCACTAGATCCTTCAGTTGATAAGTAGCAGATACAATTTGGACTTAGATAACCAATGCATATGTAAGTCCAAAAAGAAATATATTTATTTATTTATTTTTATTGTCAAGGTGATATACAGAGGGGTTGCAGTTACATAAGTAAGGTTATATGTACAATTCTTGAAGAACTTTTAAAAGCTAATTTTCCTTTAAGATTTTTGTGTGCATGTACCTTCACATTTATCTATTTCCATTCTAATTTAGGTTATGAATTGTTTATTACGAACTGATTCTAACAGATTCTAAGATTTTTGTCAAGTATCTGTCTCTTCTCTTTCATATTTGTAATCTCACCGTGACCATTTCTGTGTACAGAAATGTGCCATACACACAAAGAAATCCTGTGCCACTTAACAATATTGAAATAAGTCAATGACCTCCTTCTAGATACAAAATATATTGGGAATTGTTTAGTCTTTTCATTTTATTTTATTTTATTTTATTTGTGAACATACTGTGTAGAGGGGTTACAATTACATGGGCAGGATAATGCATACATTTCTTACCAATCATTGCAGCCTCCTCATTTGTTTATCCTTCACATCCCTTCCCAGCCTCCCCCTCTCCTCCAGTCCCAATCCTTCTCCTCGCCCCCCGCACCCCCCCCCCCGCACAGACATTGTAAAGCTCGTTATGGACATGAAAACTTGTACTTCTCATTGTTGCAACAGGTCAACCTGTATCCTTAATTGACTTGTTTTTCCCCATCTCCTCCACAAGTTATACTGACATCAAATATAGTGAAAGCAAGGCTTATACTGTGGGGGAGGGACATACAAGGCAACAAAGAAATAATCTTATAAATGCGTGAGAAACACATGCATGAATGAAAAAAACATTAAAATACAAATCTAAGGGTTCATTTTCCTAACATCACATGATCTGACCTGTTCCGCTTGACTCATACATATACTAGATATTGCAAATAAGGGAAACCATGGGGCCTATGATTCTTTGGTCCTGGAATACTTCGCTTAATATAATTTTTTCCAAGTCTTTCCATTTCCTAACAAATGGGGCAATGTCATTCTTTCTGAGGGAGGCATAGAATTCCATTGTGTTTATATACCACATTTTCTTCATCCATTCATCTACTGAGGGGCATCTGTGTTGGTTCCAGATCTTAGCTATAGTGAATAATGCTGCAATAAACATAGTTGTGCTGGTAGCTTTAATGTGGTCTTGTTGGTAAACATTTGGGTAAATGCCCAAAAGAGGGATTGCTGGGTCATAGGGGAGCTCTATGTGAAGTCGTTTGAGGAACCTCCATACTGCTTCCCAAAGTGGTTGAACAAGTTTACATTCCCACCAACAATGAAGTAAGGTTCCCTTCTGTCCACATCCCCTCCATCATCTGTTATTGTTAGAGTTCTTGATTTTTGCCATTCTAACTGGAGTGAGGTGGTATCTCAATGTTGTTTTGATTTGCATTTCTTTTATGGCTAGGGAGGATGAGCATTTCTTCATGTGTTTTTGGCCATCCTTCTATCTTCTTCAGAGAAGTTTCTCTTTAAGTTTTGGACCACTTGTTTATTGGGCAGTTGTTTCTTTTAGGATTTGTTGTTGGGGGATTTAATTTTTTGAGTTCCAAGTATATTTTAGATATGAGACCCTTGTCTGTTGTATGGCTATTAAAGATCTTTTCCCAATCCGTGGGTTTTCTATTGATCTTGCTAGCTATGTACTTTGCCCTGCAGAAGGTCTGCAACTTTATGCAATCCCATTTGTCCAACCTTTCTTTGATTTGTTGTGTTTCCGGGTCTCTATTCAGAAAATTTCGGCCTGAGCCAAGGAGACCTAGGGTTTCTCCTATTCCATCCTGTAATGTTTTCAGTGTCTGCTTTGACTTTGAGGTCTTTGATCCATTTGGAGTTGATTCTGGTGCAGGGTGATTTATAAGGGTCTAGGTTTAGTTTTCTACAAGTAGTTAACCGGTTTTACCAGCAACATTTACTGAAGAGGCTGTCCTTGTTCCATTCTATTGTTTTAGCTCCCTTATCAAAGATTAGAAGGCGATAGGTCTGTAGGTTCATTTCTGGGTTTTCAATTCTATTCCATTGGTCCTGAGGTCTGTTCTTATGCCAATACCAAGCTGTTTTGATTACTATGGCTTTATAGTAGAGTTTGAAATTTGGTATTGATATTCCTCCAGCAGTGTTCTTTCTGTTGAGGAGCGTTTTTGCCATTCGGGGTCTTTTATTGTTCCATATGAATTTTTGGATTGCCTCTTCTATTTCCTTGAAGAATGAGGGTGGAATTTTGATAGGTATCACGTTGAATTTTTAGATAGCCTTGGGAAGTATTGCCATTTTCACGATGTTAATCTTTCCAATCCAGGAGCATGGGAGGTTTTGCCATTTTTTAAGATCTGTGTTGATTTCCTTTTTCAAGATTTCAAAGTTTTCATCAGAGAGGTCCTTCACTTCTTTGCTTAAGTTGATTCCTGGGGATTTTATTTTTGTGGGGCTATTACAAATGGAGTTGCTTTCCTAATTTCAGCCACACTTTTCACATTGTTGGCATAGAGAAAAGCCATTGATTTTGGGGGGTTAATTTTATACCCTTCTACTTTGCCAAACTTTTGAATCAGCTTGAGTAATTAGGGAGTGGAGTTTATGGGATTCTTTAAATTCAAGATTATGTCTTCTGCAAAGAGGGAGAATTTTATTTCTTATTTCCCTACTTGGATCCCCTTTATGTCTGCATCTTGTCTTATTGCTGTAGCTAGGAATTGTAATACTAGATTGAAGAAAAGTGGAGAGAGTGGACATCCTTGTCTTGTTCCTGAGTTAAGAGGAAATGGCTTTAGTTCTTAAACATTAACTATAATGCTGGCTGTAGTTTTGTCATAAACAGCCTTTATTGTATTGAGGAATGTTCCATGGATTGCTAATTTTTCCAAAACCTTCATCATGAATGGGTATTGGATCTTGTCGAATGCTTTTTCTGCATGTATTGAGATAACCATGTGGTTCTTATTCTTGCTCCTGTTGATGTGATGAATAATATTAATTGATTTGTGTATATTAAACCAGCTTTGCATCCCTGAAATGAATCCTGTTTGTTCATGGTGCATGATTTTTTGGATGAATTGTTGAAGTCGGTTTGCCAATATTTTGTTGAGAAGATTTGCATCAATGTTCATCAAAGAAATGGGTCTATAGTTCTCTTTCTTTGATGAGTCCCTGCCTGGTTTTGGGATGAGGGTTATGATGGCTTCATAGAATGTGTTCGGTAGTGAACTTTCTCTTTCAATTTCATTGAAGATTTGGAGGAGTATTGGTGTGAGCTCTGCTCTGAAGGCCTTGTAGAATTTCGCTGTAAAACCATCTGGTCCTTGACTGTTCTTAGCTGGAAGGTCTCTTATTGCTGTTTCAATTTCAGTGCTTGATATGGGCCTGTTAAGCTGGTTTAACTCATCTTGGTTTAGTTTTGGCATGTCAATATTTGCTAGGAAAAATTCCATTTCTGTCAAGTTCTCAAACTTATTAGCATAACGTTTTGAGAAGTTTTCCCTTATAATGTTCTGAATCTTGGTTGTTTCCGTGGTGATGTTTCCATTCTCGTCTCTGAGTTTAATTATTTGGGTGTGTTCTCTTCTTTGTCTGATAAGATTTGCTAAGGGTCTCTCAATTTTGTTAAGTTTTTCGAAGAACCAACTCTTTGTTTTCTTGATTCTTTCTATAATTTTTTTGGATTCTAATTCATTTAATTCTGATTTAGTTTTAATTATTTCTTTCCGTCTACTGGGTTGGGGTTTATCTTGCTGCTATTTTTCAAGGAGGTTTAGATGTGTCATTAGATTGTTGGTTTCAGATCTCTCCAATTTGTTGATGTAGGAACTCATAGCTATAAACTTGCCTCTGAGTATTGCTTTTGCTGTGTCGCAGAGGAGCTGGTAATTAGTGTGTTCATTTTTGTTGAATAGCATGAAAAATTGAATTTCCTTTCTAATCTCTTCCATGAACCACTCGTGATTCATGAGTGTGTTGTTCAGCCTCCATGTGATACCAGACTTTCTTTGGTGGCTTTTGGTGTTGAGATCTAATTTTATTCCCTTTTCCTCAGAGAGAATGCAAGGTATAACTTCAATGTTTCTGAATTTGTACAAGTTTGCTTTGTGGCCTAAAATGTGGTCTATTTTAGAAAATGTTCCATGTGCTACTAAAAAAACGTGTATTCTGATGCTTCTGGGTCAAATATTCAGTAGATATCTGTTAAATCAAGTTGATCTATGCAGCTGTTTAGATCTGTAGTTTCTCTGTTGAGTTTTTGCTGAGTTGATCTATTTAGTGGGGAGAGTGGTGTTTTAGTATCCCCAACAATTAATGTCTTTGCAGTTCTATGGGATTTGAGGGAAAGTAGTGTTTCTTGGATAAATTTGGGTGTTCCATTTTAGTAGATATTTAGAATTCTAATATCCTCCTGAAAGGGAGATCCCTTAATTAGTATGTAACGACCTTCTTTATCTCTTCTCACGAGTTTTAATTTGAAGTCTATTTTATCTGATATTAAGATTGCAACTCCCGCCTGTTTATGGGGGACGTTTGCTTGGTAGATTTTGTTCCAACCTTTAACATTGAATATGTGTATGTTATTACGGGCAAGATGTGACTCCTGCAGGCAGCAGATAGAAGGGTCTTGTTTTTTAATCCAACTACACAGTCTATGTTGCTTAATTGGAGAGTTCAGTCCATTAACGTTAAGAGAAAGGACTGAGAGGTTTTTGGGAGTTCCTGCAGTGTTATCCACCTTCTTGGGGGTTGTGAAAACTGGGTTCTTCCTATGGTTCTTGGATTCTCAGTTTGGGTGCAGTTTCTTGACCTTTATTGTTTTCTTGTTGGTTTTCTATGTGTAGGACATCTTTAAGAAACTTTTGTAGGGCTGGTTTGGTGGAGGTGTACTGTTTCAATTTTTCTATGCTATGGAAGTTTTTTATTTGGCCTTCAGTTATGAAGGAGAATTTAGCTGGGTACAGTATTCTTGGTTGATAGTTGTTTGTTTTTAATGCATGGCATATATCATTCCAGGCTCTTCTTGCTTTGATTGTCTCTGCTGAGAAATCTGAGGTGATTCTAATTGGTTTTCCTTTATAGGTGATTAATTTTTTCTCCTTGACAGCTTTAAGGATCTTTTCCTTGGTCTGAGTTGATCCTGTGTGGATTATAGTGTGACAGTGGGATGTCCTATTCTGGTCTGGTCTGTTTGGAGTTCTAAAAGCTTCTTGTGTCTAAATAGGCCTATCTTTATGCATGTTTGGGAAGTTCTCTGCTAGGATCCTGTTAAACAAATTTCCTAGGCCATTGACTTCTGTTTCTAGGTTCTCCTCTACACCCATTATCCTTAGATTAGCCCTTCTGATGGTGTCTTCTAAGTGTTGGATAGATCTATCGTATTTCTTGGACTTGTCTTGGATGTTTGTATCTTCTTTCTCTATAATATCTAGGCTGTCTTCAATCCCTGAGATTCGATCTTCTGCATGGTCTAACCTGCTGTCAAGACTTTCTTCTTTGTTTTTTATCCCTTTTCCTTCTAATTGGTCAGCTTTGATGGCTTCAAGTTCTTTGTTGAAGCTTTGTTTTGGATCTTGTATGAACTCCTTTTTTTCCTTAACTTGATGTTCAGTGTTTTTTCTCAGATCACTTAGTTGATTGGTTATAGTTTCCTTGGACTCCCCTTCTTTCTGTTGGGTTCCATTCAGCATTCCCTGTGTGGTCTCCCTGACTTCCTTTAGCTCTTCGTTAATGGATTCCATGAATGCCTTTAGTGATCTTTGTGTATTCTCTTCGTGCTCTCTCAATTCTTGTATTACGTTTTGATAAGCTTCCTCCCATTCTTGGGATTCCTGTAGTTCTCTTTGAGTGTTCTCAGCCTGTTTGCGCCATTCCTGTCTTTCTCTCTGAGTATTCTCAAGCTGCTCATGCAAATCCTGTATGGGCTTTTGAGTAGCTTCCTTATGCTTATGATATTCCTGTATAAACTTTTGGAATGCCTCCTCTCTCTCCCTATCACGCTTATACAGAGACCTTTGTATGCTTTCAATCTTTTGATTTATCATGTTTGCCAGCAGTTTGTAGTGCTATTTGGGAATTCTCCTCTGGATTATTCATTATCATTTCTGTCCCCTGATTATCGGGACTGGGAATTGAGATACCCGGATTTGCCATTTTCCTTGTGTTTTTCCGGCTTACTCTGCCCATTTGAGATGAAAAAAGCACCTGATTTGTGCTAGAACACTATCTTAAGGCAAGCATCAACCCAAGTCTGAATTTGCACAGTCAATAGTCTATAGATACAATCTAGTTCAACAGATACATCTATTCAACATCAAACAACTATACGTTAATGGGCTATGAACTGCAAAGAATTTGGAAGACCAGAAATTATTAGGTTTATGGAGAGATTTGGGTAAAAAAATAGGAATAGATTGATGTGGGTAGGCTCTGGTGTAGTTAACTAAGTCTTAATCTCAAAGCAGGAAATAGGTTGGGTCGGATGAAAGTAGAGAGAGAGAGAGAGAGAATAAAAGAAATGGAACGGGAAAAGAAAGGAGACCTGAACAAATAGAAAGGTAGAAATTAATAAAATTATGTAGATCCGATAACAATCTATTTAGATAAGAACGTGAATTTATTGAGAGAAGGGGAGGGATATAAAGGAGATGTGAAAAACTTAAAAATAAAAATGCTTAAAATATTATATAGGTATAAAGAGGTAGTACTGCTATTAAGGAATTTAAGTCTTAGAGGTTTTGACCTGTGTAATAAATGTGTGGATTAAGTTTGTACACAATGGGGGATAGGGTCTAATAGTCAACCACAGGTTTATCTGAGGGTCTGCAGGACAATAATTAAGTCACATAAAGAAGAACGAAAGAGAGGAGAACGTGAAAAGGATAAGAAAGGGAGAAGAAAAAGATGAGAAGTTCAGTAGAGCTGAACAAAAAACAAAATGATAATTTAAAAAAGAGGAAAAAAAGAGGAAGAAGACCAATAAGAACACAAAAACGCACACTCCCGTATCCCCAAAATAAAAATTATAAGAGGAAAAGAAACTTTTTGGAAAACATTTTTTTTATCAAAAATCAAAGATTAAAGATTGAAAAAAGTTTTAGAAAAGAAAAAAATATTTTTATATAAGGTACCAAAAATAAAAACTAAAAAAAAAAAAAAAAAAAAAAAAAAAAAAAGAAGACGAAGAAGAGAAAAAAGAAAAAAGAACAAAAAACAAAAAAACAAAAAAAACCCAAAAATTTCTTTGATTTTTTTTTGGGGCGAGGAGTGGGAAAAATCCTGTATCTCCCTTGGGTCCGTAACCATCCTCTTGTTGGAGTCTCTGGTCTGCTTGTTGTCCTGTGTCTTGGTTGGTTTCTTAAATCAGTTTATTCGAACAGGCAGTAAAATGCTCTGCTTTACCCAGGATTTGGCGATCCTCCTCCCAGGCTAGTTCTTTGGGAGACAGATCTGCTTTGAGTATCACAAAAGAGGGGGGGGGTGTAGTGATGAGGCTAGGTTCTGGTAGCTTTTCCAGGGCTGGTTTGTGAATACCTCACAGAGCCCAGCCTAGAGCCATTCTCAGCGTTTCTGTGTACTGATTTTCAATTGCTTGTCGAGGCTGCTAGAGGGAGGGGCAGCCTCTGGCTCTGATTACCCAGTGAAGAAACCGACTCCTAGGGCTGGCACCTGAGCTGGGTGACTTTTCCCTGTGTGGAGCTGAGTCTGGCAGGTCACGCCGCCGTTAAGTTCTTGTGACCTGCTAAATGACTCCTTTTATTCCAAGGCCTGAGTTGGAGCTAGCAGCTCCTCCGAGCTTTGTCAGTATCCAAGATGGAGATCACCGGTGCTGGGGGTGGGAGGGGTGGCCATCCCTCCTCTGCTCCCTGAGAAGGAGTGAGGACATCAGGCTTCTACTCACGCAGAGTCTTAGTTCCTGGGTCATCTCTGGTCTGCGAACTGCAGGATGAAGATGTCTGCTCCTTGTCGGTTCTTGCTGGTGTTGTGTAGAATCCGCTCGCCTGCTGTGTCTGGCTCCTTTGTCCCGGACTCTCTGTTGCTCAGGTATGGCGGCTGTGCTCGCCCACCACCGCCACAACTGCCGCCGCCGCAGCGGCTGCTGGCAAGTGCTCAGAAGTGTCTCGTTGCCTGGATTTCCTTCTCTGGCCAAACTCTCTGTCCTGTGATGACTCACTTGGTGTAATTCTCTGACTTAGGACTGTTCACTGGAACTCTAAAACTGCTTTCTATTCGAGAGCTTACTTAAACTCCAGCTTCTCCTCCGCCATCTTCCCGGACTCCATGGCTTATTAGTGTGTCTCACCAGTTCCTGGCTTTTGTTTCATATGATCTGAAGCAATCTCACATGAAACTAGGAAGATCAGCAGTGCAGCACTGTTGTTTAGTCTTATTCCAATACAATTAAGACAAAGCACTTAAATCTAATGACTACTTCCTGATTGTAATCACTTTATAGGGCCAGTCAACTGCTGATCTTCTGTGATCATTCCTCTTTTTCCTAGGAGTATGTATAAATGCTTATTTTTTAAAATTATGATTTGTCTGATAATAATCATGAACCTTAGTCCTGTTTTTGCCTCTCAATTTAGAACTATTAATGTTGAAAAGTAAAGAGAAAAAGTGTAAATTATTGTTATTTGTGTACCTATTTAAAAAATTATGAATATATTACTTGAAATATTCAAAATGAAATTTCACTCAATCTAAATAAAGATGAAAATACTGACCAAATACTGTTACATGATTTTTATTCTGTGCTCACATTGAAATGGAAACACCTTTCTTTTATTGGATCAGTATTATTTTGTGGTATTTATGCTTTTAATTTATTGTAAATATACATTTATAATTTGTATATATATGTATTTGTATATACATGTGAATATAGTAAATATATATGCATGTATATATGTATGCATACATATATATATTTATGTCAGATCCTCTTCACCACCCAGTAGCCTCATCTCCTTTCTCTAAACTTCCCTCCTAGACTATCCAAATAATACATTTTGTACCACTGTCATCATCTTTTTCATTTTGTTTATTCTCCTCTTTGAGATACTTCAGTTACTGAATTTATCCTCTTTGAATTCAATTCATCTTGCTATCATGCTTCTGAGTTCAGTGAGCTGTTTCTTCTTGTACAGTTGTTGACTTTCTAGATTTCTGCTGCTATTTTATCTGTTTTTGCTTTGATACTTAGCATCTGAGGCCAATGTATGTATTCAACATTTTAATCACTTGCAATCTTGCAACCAAGGTATTCACACTGCTACAGTAGTACTCTATAGTGGAAGAGTTGCAGTGTATTTTCTTGCTGCTAGACTGGAAGATAACTCAGAAATGAAGTTTTTTCCATGCATTTTAGGCACTAAACCCAGTCATGCTAGGAAAACAAGATGAAGTCTCTTGAATTTCTTTGTGTGTTCATTGCTGTTAGATGTATATGGAGAATGGGGATGGTAAATAAGAATAAATAATCCTTATTACTTACCCTCTTCTATTCTGCTCCCAGTTTAGATACTTATTTCATATCTTCAGGCATACAAAAATTAATATTCTCAAAATATTACAAAATGTGTTACCCTAGATATCTATACTATTTTCAGTGATAGATTAAAATATCAGATCCAGAATGTTTCATCTCCAAGATTCTGTAACCAAAAATCTGTTCATTTTTCCTTTTACATTGATATGTACCTATATATGCATATATACATATATAAATATTATATATGTGTAAATATGTATACATAGTTTATCATTTCTCATCTTTTCTCCCAACAGTACTGACTTTTTTGAATTCATATAAACTCACACCAAATTGTGGTAATTGGCATTAGGCTCCAAACTAGCTCTCTTATTTCTTGTTTTCCAATTGCAATGACTAGGTTATGAACAAAGACATAAAAATATATTGATAGTAGATAAGACGTATTCACTACATTAGTCCAATACTATTAGAAGAAAATTAATTTTGCACTGACCCAGATTTTACTTGTGGTTGCACCGTGTCTGGAAGGCTTCTGTGGTAGCTGCTGAAATGACAGTTTACTGCAGTTTGAAGTTTCAATTATTCTCATCATGAGGGCTAATTCTTTGTTTTTAGGAGAAAAAAAATTTGTACTTATCCTCTTACACATGCACAACATATGCTATTTTGTAAACATTTGACAATTTGTCCAAAAAATGAACACTGGAACCACCAAATGCACAGATTGATGAAAATAATCAAATAAATAATACCAATGTGGGACTACAACACACTTTATAAAATTCAGTCTCAGCAATTGTGGCCAAAATGTTGTGTATATCATGCTTTTGACCTGAATTCAATATGACACATGCTGCTCCACTGTAACTGGAACTTTCTTAATTTATACAAATAAAATATTTAATTCCTCTTGGATTGCAAACAAAAGATGTATATATGTGAGTGTGTGTATATATATATATATATATTGTTTTCTGATATTAAGAACTACGGGACAATTCAAGGATTAAGAGGTTTTCTTACAAAACTTGACTTGCCAAAGTTTTTCTTTCAAAATGTGACACCGTTAACAAAGAAATTGGATAATAAGGGTCCACAGAATCTTCCCTGACATTCTGAATAGGGTGTGCCTGGCGGCACCCTATTGTTGGTTGGTGTAAGATTGATTGCAGCATGATAGACCTCAAAATACCCAGCTTAGTCAATCATAAAACAAGAGGTAAAGATAAATTCAAGACTCTGGTCGGCTCTGTGACCTTCACTGGTAATGAAACTTGTAGGCTCATTAGTTGCAATTAGAAGCATTTAAAAATTAATTGCTTTTAGCTTAATGAAGTTTTTGCTCACGTGGAACTCAGAACAATGGTAAACACATCAACAAACTTGTTAGCAATGCTTTACTATAGGGTGGAGACAAACTTGGAGAATTGTTGTTTCTCCTTTCTTTCCCCCCTCTCTCTTTCTCTCATTATGATTGCGTGTATGAAAAGAATGCATGGGTTAAAGTTTCTTTATGTCTTCATAAACATTTGTACATTAGGAGTCATCATTGCAATCCTATACTATTCACATAAGCATTAATATCTCTTTCAAAGTTACCTTTGTTCACATTCGTATTTTAATGTATTGTGTATTTAGCTCATGTGTCTGTAAGAATGTCATTCATCCATGAAATTAACTACCCAGAGAGTATGCTGTTACAAAAGCATTACAAGCCAGAAGAGGTGGCTCGACCTTGAAATCTTAGATTCTTGAGTTGCAGAGAACATCAACAAAGGCAGAAAAGTTCACAGGACTACCTCATTGTGATGATACAGGCTGTTTATCCGAGATACAAGGGAAACACCATGGCTGGCCAGACTTCAACATGGCTGTCATTGCCAGCAGCATGGGCAAACACAGTAGTAGGATCAAACTGAAGTCTGCCCTGGCCTAAGGCCTTACTTTGAAAATAGCCAAGTCAAAATAATGCAATTCTAACTGGAGCAATGTGGAATCTCAATTTTGTTCCTTTGATTGGCATTTTTTAAGGCTAGAGAAGTTGAGCATTTTTTCATGTATCTATTGACCATTCTTATTTCCTCTTCAGATAAGTTTCTCTTTAAGACTTTAGCACACTTATTTATCTCGCAGTTGTTTCTTTGAGGATTTGTTGTTGGAGGAATAAATTTTTTGAATTCTAAGACCCTTATACATTGTGAGGCTAGTGAAAATCTTTGCCCAGTTCATGGATTTTCTATTGAACTTGCTAGCTATGTCCTTCGTCATGCTGAAGTTCTGCAGTTTCATGCAATCCCATTTCTCCAAACTTTCTTTGATTTGTTGTGCTTCTGAATATTTATTAAGAAAATTCTGGCCATTTCAACCTAGGTTAGAATAGCCATAACCAAGAAATCTAATAACAACAGATGATGGAGGGGATGTGGCCAAAAGGGAACCTTAATGCATTGTTGGTGGAAGTGTAAACTTGTTCAACAACTTTGGAAAGCAGTATGGAGGTTCCTCAAAAGACTCCACATAGTGCTCCCGTATGACCCAGAAATCCCATTTTGGGGCATTTACCTAAATTATCACAAACAAGGCTATACTAAAGCTACCAGCAGAACTATGTTCATTGAAGCATTATTAACCATAGTTAAGATATGGAACCAACCCCGATGCCCCTCAGTAGATCAATAGATCAAGAAAATGTGAGATATATATATATAGATAGATATATAAATATATATATGTATATGTATATATATGTATATATATAATGAAATTCTATGCTTCGATCAGAAAGAATGACACTACCCTATTTGTTAGGAAATGGAAAGACTTGGAAAAAATTATATTAAGTGAAGTAAGTCAGGCCCAAAGAAACGTAAGTCCCATGGCTTCCATTATTTGCAATAACTAGTGTATATCTAGGACAAGCGGAAACATTCAAAAGCTATGTACATATGACCATATAAGATGATGTTAAGCAAAAAAACCACAGTGTTTTTTTTTCTTTCTTGCTATTGTTTTTAATGAACTTATAATGAACTACATGATATTTTGTATCTTTGGTATGTTCTTCCCCCACGGTGTAGCTCCTGTTTCCACTGCATTTGATTCAGGTGCCCTGCATCTTGTTTATGCATTTCTAATTTGGGGAAGGGATGGGAAATAACAAAATGCTGAAATAAGGATACAGGTTGACCCATTGTAACAATGAGATGTACAAGACACTATGTTGAAAACGAACTTTACAACTTCAGCAGGAGGGGAGGGAGTTGGTGAGGCAAGGAGGGAAGGGATTATAAGGGAAAAACAAAGGAGGAGGTAAGAATGCTCAATAGGAAATATACTCATTACCTTACTCATGTATCTGGAACCCCTCTGTACGGTATTTTCACAATAAAAAATATAAAAACAACTGATGCTGGAGGGAATGTGGCCAGAGGGAATCTGCATTGGTGGGAGTGTAAACTGGTTCAACCACTTTGGAAAGCAGTATGGAGGTTTCTCAAAAGACTCCACATAGAGCTCCCGTATGACCCAGCAATCCCACTTTTAGGCATTTACCCAGTCACAAATAAGGCCATACTAAGGCTACCAGAACAACTATGTTTATCACAGCATTATTTACCATAATTATAATATGGAACCAACCCAGATGCCTCTCAGTAGATGAATGGATCAAGAAAAGGTGATATATACGGACTGGGAAGATGTCTCAGTGGTAGAGCGCTTGCCTTGTATGCCTGAGGCTCTGGGTTCAATTCCTCAGCACCACATAAGCAAAATGAAAAAAGCCGGAAGTGGCGCTGTGACTCAAGTGGTAGAGCGTTAGCCTTGAGCTGAAGAGCTGAGGGACAGCGCCCAGGCCCAGAGTTCAGGCCCCACAAACGGACCCCCCCAAAAAAAAGAAAAGAAAAGAAAATGTGATATATATATATATATATATACATATACATATACATATATATATATACATGTTTATGTATATATGTGTGTGTGTATGTGTATACAATGGAATTCTATGCCTCCATCAGAAAGCATGGCCTTGTCCCATTTTTTGGGAGATGGAAAGACTTGGAAACATTTATATTAAGTGATGTAACCAAGGCCCAAAGAAACATAGGTCCCATGGTTTCCCTTATTTGCAAAAATCTAGAACATCTGTAGGACAAGCAGAAAAGGCCAAAAGCTATGTACATATGACCATACAAGATGATGTTAAGTGAAATGATCTCCAAGATAGGGACATAAATATCTGTTTTCTTTCTTGCTATGTTTTCTAACATATTTATCACGTACCAAGTGATTTTTTGTTGCTTTGTATGTTCCTCCCCCACGGTACAACCCCTGTTATCACTGTATTTGATATGGTGCCCTGCTGTTGTATATACACTTCTCTAATTCAGGGAGGGGAAGGGGAAAAACAAAATGTGGATAAAAAGATTCAGGTTGACCCATTTTAACAGTAAGAAGTATAAAACACTATGTTGAAAACTAACTTTACAACTTGGGGGGGTAGTTGTGGAGGTGGGAGGGAAGAGATGGTAGGGAGAAAACAAAGGAGGAGGCAACAATGCTCAATAGGAAATGTACTCATTACCTGGCTCATGTAACTGGAACCCCTCTGTACAGCATTTTTACAATAAAACGTACAGAAAATTTAAAAAAAAAAACAATTAAAGTGTGGCTCAACTGCTAGAACACTTGCCCTGAAGTTGAGGTCAGGAGTTCAATACCCACTACTACCAAAGAAAATAATAAGAAAAGGAAGAGCATTATTTTTTCTAAAACTTATACATTTAGCCTAAAATGAGATAGAAGTAAAGAGAAAATGAAATCCAATATTTGCTAGACAATTTAATGATGAAGAAAAGAGTTCATGTTCATATTTTAACTTTCTATATTTTGTATCCTGGGGACAAAACCACTCTATTATTTCCTCTGGATCAATTACTTTGTATATATTTGAAGTGTAGTGTGAGTTCATATTTTCTGACTATATGGGGTATGAGTCTATTATTATTAGGTTATGCAATTTAGCAATCATTCTGAGATAATATGTTTTTATGATTTCCAGGTACAGGAGCCATTTCTTTTCCTCATTAAGAACGCATGAGTTATTTTCATAAAGGTATCTAAGTGTTGCTAAGAATGTGAAAGATTTATATACATGAATAACCACAGACAACTTTAAAAATTGCGAAAACACAATGGCTAAATTCTGCGATTGCATTGCCTTACCCTGGATATTTTATTCAGGAAAAAATTGTTCAAGTAATATTTATTTACACATTGGTAAATACATAGATACAATTTATATATTCATTCAATCAGATAATTTAAATGATGCCAAATAAATATTTGTGGAGATGTTATGCCAGAAAGTCTGCAGCAATGTTAGATATTGCAATAGAAATTATATTTGAATAACTAGTCTTTGATTAAAAACAATACAAAAATGTCTTACATTAAAATGATAAAAAGATATAGTTTAGTTCTGTATTAAAAATAAACCATTAATCGGAATTCTAAATTTGTGTAGTTACCACTATATGCTAAAATAGCATTTGTTATGTCTCAGTCTTGTACCTGACATAATTTAACTTACAGATATTTGAAGAACTAGGGTGCTTGCCTTACTTTAACTATCTTACACATTAAGATATGTCCCATATTTAGACCTGTTCTCTTTGACTCAACATACATTGACATATATCTACACACACAGCCTCTTTTGTCTTTGTCAACTAAAACACAATTTTGACTTCTACGTAAAGATTTCTCCTCCTCTGAGTCATTTCCTATGATAATATGTTTTATCTTCATTTGTTATTTATTGGATCTGAAAATAACTTATGTATTCAGATGTTCATAAATTACTTTCCCTCCTATGTAAATATTTTGGGGATCAGTAAGTTTGACAGTCGTAGAAAGCTGTATGTTTTATATGTGAATTTCCATTACTGAAATAGTATTAGATGGAGACAGAGAGACAGAGAGACAGAGAGAGAGAGAGAGAGAGAGAGAGAGAGAGAGAGAGAGAGAGAGAGAGAGGGGGGGGGGAAAAGAGGAAAACATAAAGCACACACTAAAAAGCTAAGAAATTAATGAATTCTTTTTGGAGGCATACATTTTTCCTTTGCCTTCCAATGAACTCAGATTTCCACAGTTCTGTTTAAATAGATGTTAATCTAATTTCTTCCTTGATAATAAAACCCTGCTGTGTCCCAAGTTAATTTACTCAGCTCTTTTGTAATGAAGGCCAGGATGTCTTGTCCTTGAAATTTATTTCTATATCAAAAAGCTAGAATTTTGGATAGGTACTTAAAACTTAGAGCAAATTTGCATACTTATTTATTTGCTTCAACTTAGCCTAAGGAGCAATCTTAATACCTTTATTTATCTAAAGGGTAATTAATAGTAACATCTTAAAAAATAATGAAAATTTGGTTTAAGTTTTCTTATTTTCATCCACAATACCTCAGTTGGGCACATTCCCTCTTGTAGTAGTTTTCTATTGCTGACTTGATCCATAATACCACCACTGTGAGAAAAGTTTTTATTTTTCATATACTGCAAACATAGGAAACTGCAATTGTGTTGTGTGGTAGAAGCTAATATCTACAATCTCTGCTACTGAGAATTCTGACATTGGGGATGTGTGGTCTCACAGCAAGGCTAGTCTAGGGAGAAAAGTTAAATACACTACACTTCCAAAATAACTAACAAAAAGCTATGTTAGAAGCATGACTTAAGTGGTAGAGAACCAGTCAATCAAGTGTGCTGCCACCAAAAATTATCTAGGGCTGGGATCGTGGCCCAGTGGTAGAGTGCTTGTCTTGAATGCCTGAGGCCCAGGTTCGATTCCTCAGCACCACATGAGCAGAAAAAGCCGAAAGTGGTGCTGTGCTGAAGTGGTTAAGCACTAGCCTTGAGCTGAAGAGCTGAGAGATAGCTCCTAGGCCCAGAGATCAGGCCCTATGACTGACCAAAGAAAATCTGTACAATTAAAACCACTGCTTTAGTCAACTTTTTTTTTAATGTATCTATTTCAAGCATGGTTGAAAAGATTTAAATATTAGGAGAAACTATCCATGGTGGAATTGTTTTATTTTATATCATATTATCAATTCTGATCACTCTAATCCTATCCTATATGTCATTATTTTATCATTCAAAATCTTTCACTCTCTTGTTATAGAAAAATTCCATAATTCTATTCCTATGAGAACTTTATGTTCTCAATCTGTATAATCCCTACTTACAATTCAAGTTTCCTCAATTAATGAGGGTAATAACCACGTTTTACAATTAATTGATAAGTACACAAAGATAAATAAAATTACCTTCTCCCAAATATATGCTAGAACAAGTACATATACTAACAAATTAAGTTCAATGGTAAAATAAAGGAAAATATGTGTGAAGATTTTTATGAATCACAAAAAACAGAGAAGTTAGTTGCTGAAATGAGTGTGGGAAAAGAAAATGATGAAAAATAAAAAAATAGATAACAAGACTGATATCTCTAAAACACTAATTTCAGTGTCAACTAAGAAAATGACTGATAATTAACACCAAATAAAAAATAAAATAATCGTAGTTTAAGAAGGGAAAGATGTGTTAAGTAGTGAAAAGAGAGTATTAACCGAAAATACATAATTCATTAGATTTCTTATGTCAATCACCATTTCAAATCATTGTATAATACCTATATTTCTCCAGAAAAATATATCAATAGAATGTATATTTCTTTCTTCTATCTATCTATATCTATCTATCTATCTATCTATCTATCTATCTATCTATCTATCTATCTATCTATCTATCTATCTATCTATCTATCTATCTATCTATCTACCTATCTATCTATCTATCTATCTATCTATCTATCTATCTATCTATCTATCTATCTATCTATCTATCTATCTATCTATCTATCTATCTATCTGTCTATCTGTCTATCTGTCTATCTGTCTATCTGTCTATCTATCTATCTATCTATCTATCTATCTATCTATCTATCTATCTATCTATCTATCTATCTATCTATCTATCTATGTTCCTATCCATATCATCATTCTTCTCATCAATCCAATATCTAGATTTTGATTAGAAGGAAAAGTTGGTTATAGTTATGGGAACTGAGAATTACAGTTTGAAATTGGCAACCTGGAGAAATACAAGAACTGATGCTTCATTTTAGGACAAATCAAAATACCTAAGTACCAAGTTAAAGTTCCAATCTCAAACCAGCAATTTAGCTGAACAAAAAAACATTTATTTCAGTCACAGTCCAAAGGCCAGAATGACCAAAGTCCCACCTCAGGTATATAGAAAGTAGGAGTTTTCAATTGTTCTGCACTTCGGTTGATTGGTGAACATCTACCCATATTAGGGAGGAAAATTTGCCTTAATCATTCTAAAGATTTAAATGTTTATGTTACCCAGAAACAGATGTACAGATATATTGCAAATGTTTATCCAAATTCCTGGTCACTCCATGGACCTATCATGTTAATTCATAAATACAAACTAAAACAAATTCATTTGCTTATGGTTTAGAAAACAATAATAATATTACATTCTTTTCTTCTGATATTGGATTATCAATAAATATCTTGATTTCACCTTTCTCAGAAGAACAGTACACTAACTAATCTACACAGTTATTCAACAACAGTCAAAATAAAGACTATAACAATGTTAAAGTAAGAGGCTTCATAGGAACATTAACTAGAAAGTAACAACACAAAGATAAATAAAACAGGAAAAAGACAACAAAAAAGAAAATGTAACAATTACTTTTGAATATCACATTTGAGAAAAACATTAAAAATTTTCCTGATGGTGTGAGGAAAAACAGAAATTTGGAGAATTTTTCATAAAATGAAACAATCATTGTATAACAACATGAATTGAACATGAATATAAGAGAAACATGCATATTCACTTATTTTTTTTTATTTTGTTGATCTTGATTACAAAGCTTAGGTAGGACCATAAACTAAAGGAAATGGTAGAGAGCTCTAAATGACTTGAGAAAACTGGCCATAGAATTGTTATATACCTAAAATCAATCTCATAATTTACATTCCAGGAAATACTTTTTCTTATTTTTTGTCTTTTTTTTATTGTGAAAATACTGTAAAGAGGAGATACAATTAAATGGGTAAGATAATGAGTATAATTCTTCTTTTTTCATGATTAATTGATTTGTTTTTATTCTTTAATTTTATTTTATTGTTTTTATTTATGAACATACTGTACAGAGGGGTTAAAATTACATGGGCAGAATAATGCATACATTTCTTACCAAGCATTGCAGCTTACTCCTTTGTTTACCCTTCACATCCCTTCCCAGCTTCCCCTCTCCCCCCCATCCAAACCTTCCCCTCCCTGCACCGACATTGTAAAACACCTTTTCGACATGACAACTTGTACTTCTCATTGTTGCAACAGGTTTACCTGTATCCTTAAACGACTTGTTTTTCCCCATCTCCTCCACAAGTTATACTGACATCAAAAATAGTGAAAGCGGGGGTTACACTGTGGGGGAGGGACATAAAAAGCAACAAAGAAATAATCTTATAAATGCGTTAGAAACACATGAATGAAAGAAAAAAAACATTAAAATACATAACTGAGGGTACATTTTCCTAACATCACATTATCTGACCTTTTCAGCTTGACTCATACATATACTAGATATTGCAAATAAAGGAAACCATTGGACGAAGTTTCTTTGAGCCTGGCTTACTTCAATTAATATAATTTTTTCCAAGTTTTTCCATTTCCTAACAAATGGGGCAATGTCATTCTTCCTGATGGAGGCATGTAATTCCATTGTGTATATATACCACATTTTCTTCATCCATTCATCTACTGAGGGGCATCTGGTTTGGTTACATATCTTAATTATGCTAAATAATGCTGCAATAAACATAGTTGTGCTGGTAGTTTTAGTGTGATCTTGTTTGTAAACATTTGGGTAAATGCCCAAAAGTGGGATTGCTGGGTCATACGGGAACGATATGTGAAGTATTTTGAGGAACCTGCATACTGCTTTCCAAAGTGGTTGAACAAGTTTACATTCCCACCAACTATAAAGTAAGGTTCCCTTCTGTCCACTACCCTCAAGCATCCGTTGTTGTTAGAGTACTTGATTTTTGCCATTCTAACTGGATTGAGGTGGTATCTCAATGTTGTTTTGATTTGCATTTCATTTATGGCTAGGGATGTTGAGCATTTCTTTATGTGTCTATGTTTCTCTTGAAGTCTTTCTCTTTAAGTCTTTCACCCACTTATTTATTGGGCAGTTGTTCCTTTGAGGATTTGTTGTTGGGGGATTTAATTTTTTGAGCTCCAATTATATTTTAGATATGAGACCCTTGTCCGTTGTATGGCTAGTGAAGATCTTCTCCCAATCCTTGGGCTTTCTATTGATCTTGCTAACTATGTCCATTGCCATGTAGAAGCTCTGCAACTTCATGCAATCCCATTTGTCCACCCTTTCTTTGATTTGTTGGGTTTCCGGGTCTCTATTCAGAAAATTTCGGCCTGATCCAAGGAGACCTAGGGTTTCTAGTACTCCATCCTGTAATGTTTTCAGAGTGTCTGCTTTGACTTCGAGGTCTTCGATCCATTTGGAGTTGATTCTGGTGCAGGGTGATATATAAGGATCTAGCTATAGTTTTCTACAAGTAATTAACCAATTTTGCCAGCACCATTTACTGAAGAGGCTGTCTTTGTTCCATTCTATTGTTTTAGCTCCCTTATCGAAGATTAGATGGCTATAGGTCTGTAGGTTCATTTCTGGGTTTTGAATTCTATGCCAATACCAATACCAAGCTGTTTTGATTACTATGGCTTTATAGTAGAGTTTGAAATTTGGTATTGATATTCCTCCAGCAGTGTTCTTTCCGTTGAGGAGCGTTTTTGCTATTCGGGGTTTTTATTGTTCCATATGAATTTTTGGATTGCTTCTTCTACTTCCTTGAAGAATGAGCTTGGAATTTTGATAGGTATCACGTTGAATTTGTAGATAGCCTTGGGAAGTATTGCCATTTTCACGATGTTAATCTTTCCAATACAGGAGCATGGGAGGTTTTGCCATTTTTTAATTTCTGTGTTGATTTCCTTTTTCAAGATTTTAAAGTTTTCATTATAGAGGTCCTTCACTACTTTGGTTAAGTTAATTCCTCCGTATTTTATTTTTGTGGGGCTATTTCAAATGGAGTTGCTTTCCTAAATTCAGCCACACTTTTCTCATTGTTGGCATACAGAAAAGCCATTGATTTTGGGGGGTTAATTTTATCTCCTGCTACTTTGCCAAAGTTTTGAATCAGCTTGAGTAATTTGGGAGTGGAATCTATGGGATTCTTTAAACACAAGATCATGTCGTCTGCAAAGAGGGAGAGTTTTATTTCTTCTTTACCTATTTGGAACCCCTTTATAAGTCTAGATCTTGTCTTATTGCTGTAGCTAGGCATTCTAATACTCGATTGAAGAAAAGTGGAGAGAGTGGACATCCTTGTCTTGTTCCTGAGTTAAGAGGAAATGGCTTTAGTTTTTTTACCATTAACTATAATGCTGGCTGTAGGTTTGTCATATACAGCTTTTATTGTATTGAGGAATGTTCCATGGATTCCTAATTTTTCCAATACCTTCATCATAAAGGGGTGTTGGATCATGTCAAATGCTTTTTCTGCATCTATTGAGATAACCATGTGGTTCTTATTCTTGCTCCTCTTGATGTGATGAATAATATTAATTGATATGTGTATATTGAACCAGCTTTGCATCCCTGAAATGAATCCTGTTTGATCGTGGTGTATGATTTTTTGGATGAATTGTTGAAGTCGATTGGCCAAAATTTTGTTGAGAAGTTTTGCATCAATATTCTTCAAAGAAATGGGTTTATAGTTCTCTTTCCTTGATGAGTCCCTGCCTGGTTTAGGGATGAAGGTTATCATGGCTTCATAGAATATGTTCGGTAGTGAACTTTCTCTTTCAATTTCATTGAAAATTTAGAGGAGTATTGATGTGAGCTCTGCTTTGAAGGCCTTGTAGAATTCCACTGTAAAACCATCTGGTCCTGGACTTATCTTAGCTAGGAGGTCTCTTATTGCTGTTTCTATGTCAATGCTTGATATGGGACTGTTAAGATGGTTTAACTCATCTTGGTTTAGTTTTGACATGTCAATATTTGCTAGGAAAAGGTAGATTTCTGTGAAGTTCTCAAAATTATTTGCATAAAGTTTTGAGAAGTATTCCCTTATAATGTTCTGAATCTTGGTTGTTTCCGTGGTGATGTTTGCATTCTCATCTCAGAGTTTATTAATTTGGGTGTGTTCTCTTCTTTTTCTGATAAGATTTGCTAAGGGCCTGTCAATATTGTTAATTTTTTCGAAGAACCAACACTGTATTTTCTTGATTATTTCTATCGTTTTTTTGGATTCTAATTCATTTAATTGTGATTTAATTTTAATTATTTCTTTCAGTCTACTGGATTAGGGTTTATCTTGCTGCTCTTATTCAAGGAGGTTTAGATGTGTCATTAAATTGTTGGTTTCCGATCTCTCCAATTTGTTGATGTAGGAGATCAGTGCTATAAACTTGACTCTGAGTACCGCCTTTGCTGTGTCCCAGAGGAGCTGGTAATTTGTGTGTTCATTTTTGTTGAATAGCATGAACATTTGATTTTCCTTTCTAATCTCTTCCATAACCCACTCATGATTCAGTAGTGTGTTGTTCAGCCTCCATGTGATACCGGACTTTCTTTGGTGGCTTTTGGTGTTGAGTTCTAATTTTATTCCCTTGTGGTCAGAGAGGATGCAAGGTATAACCTTAATGTTTCTGAATTTAGACAAGTTTGCTTTGTGGTCTAAAATGTGGTCTATTTTAGAAAATGTTCCATGTGCTGCTGAGAAAAACGTGTATTCTGATGCTGCTGGGTGAAATGTTCAGTAGGTGTCTGTTAAGTCTAGTAGATCTATGCAGCTGTTTACATCTGAGGGTTCTCTGCTGAGTTTTTGCCGAGTTGATCTATCTAGTGTGGAGAGTGGTGTGTTAAAATCCCCCACAATTAATGTCCTTGGATCTATGTGGGATTTGAGGGAAATTAGTGTTTCTTGGATAAATTTGGTTGCTCCATTTTTTGCAAATAGATATTTGGAATTGTAATATCCTCCAGAAGGAGAGATCCCTTAATTAGTAGGTAGCAACCTTCTTTATTTCTTCTCATGAATTTTAATTTTAAGTCTATTTTATCTGATATTAGTATTCCAACTCCCGCCTGTTTATGGTATTTTGGTTTGCCTCCTCTCTCTTCCTATCATGCTCATAGAGAGTCCTTTGTAGGTTTTCTAATTTTTCATTTATCATCTTTGCCAGCAGTGTTTCTAGAGTTATTTGGGAACTCTCCTCTGGATTATTCATTGTCTGTTGTGTCCCCTGATTATCAAGGTTGGGATTTCAGATACCCGGATTTGCCATTTTTCTTGTGTTTTTCTGGCTTACTCTGCCCATTTGAGATGAAAATAGCACCAGTTTTGTGCTCGAACACTATCTTAAAGCAACCATCAACCAAAGTCTGAATTTGTACAGTCAATACTCTACAAATACATCTATTCAACATCAAACAACTATATGTTAATGGGCTTCGAACGGCAAAGAAGAATTTGGAAAACCAGAAATTATTAGGGTTAGGGAGAGAGGTGGGTAAATAATAGGTATAGACTGGTGTGGGGAGGCACAGGTAGAGTTAACTAAGTCCTAATCTCAATGCAGGAAATAGGTTGGGTAGGATGAAAGTAGAGAGAGAGAAAAAAAGAAGAAAGGGAAAGGGAAAAGAAATGAGACCCCAAAAATATAGAAAAATAAAAATAAAAATTAATAATATTATGGAGATCGGAAAACAATCTATTTAGAGAAGAACGTGAATATATGGAGAGAAGGGGAGGGACATAGAGGAGATGTGAAAAACTTAAAAATAAAAATACTTAAAATATTATATACGTTTAAAGAGGTAATACTGATATTAAGGAATTTAAGTCTCAGTGGTTTTGAATTGAGTAATAAATTTGTGGATTAAGTGTGTACACAATGGGGGATAGTGTCTACTAGTTAACTACAGGTTTATCTGAGAATGTGCAGGACAAGAGTTAAGTCACATAAAGAAGAGCAAAAGAGAGGAAACGGTGCAAAGGATAAGAAAGGATGAAAAAAAGATCAGATGTTCAGTAAAGCTAAAGAAAAAACAAAAAGGTAATTAAAAAGAAAAAAAGAGAAAGAAGACAAAAAAAGAAAGAAAAACGCACATTCACATATCCCTAAAATAATAATCATAAGAGGAAAGAAAAAAGTTACTGGAAAACAATTTTTTTTCAAAAAAGGCAAAAATTAAAGATTAAAAAAAGTTTTAGAAAAGAAAGAAAATTTTTTTATATAAGGTACCAAAAGAAGAAGAAGAAGAAGAAGAAGAAGAAGAAGAAGAAGAAGAAGAAGAAGAAGAAGAAGAAGAAGAAGAAGAAGAAGAAGAAGAAGAAGAAGAAGAAGAAGAAGAAGAAGAAGAAGAAGAGGAAGAAGAAGAAGAAGAAGAAGAAGAAGAGGAAGAAGAAGAAGAGGAAGAAGAAGAAGAGGAAGAAGAAGAAGAGGAAGAAGAAGAAGAGGAAGAAGAAGAAGAAGAAGAAGAAGAAGAAGAAGAAGAAGAAGAAGAAGAAGAAGAAGAAGAAGAAGAAGAAGAAGAGGAAGAAGAAGAAGAAGAAGAAGAAGAAGAGGAAGAAGAAGAAGAGGAAGAAGAAGAAGAGGAAGAAGAAGAAGAGGAAGAAGAAGAAGAGGAAGAAGAAGAAGAGGAAGAAGAAGAAGAGGAAGAAGAAGAAGAGGAAGAAGAAGAAGAGGAAGAAGAAGAAGAGGAAGAAGAAGAAGAGGAAGAAGAAGAGACAGAAAAGAAAACTACTTTGATTTTTTTGGGAGGAGTGGGAAAAATCCTGTATCTCCCTTGTGTCCATAACCAGCCTCTTGTTGGAGTCTCTGGTCTGCTTGTGGTACTGTGGCTTGATTGGTTTCTTAAGTCAGTTTGTTTGAACAGGCAGAAAAATGCTCTGCTTTACCCAGGATTTTGAGATCCTCCTCCCAGGTTAGTTTAATGGGAGGCTAATCTGCTTTGAGAATCACAAAAGAGGGGGATGCAGTGATGGTGCTAGGTTCTGGGTAGAGTTGAGGCCTTTCAACAAACAGTAGCTTTGCCCTGGGCCTATTTTGTGAAAAACTCACAGCGCCCAGCCTGGAGCCATTCTCAGGGTTTCTGTTTACTGAATTTCAATTGATTGTTGAGGCTGCTAGAGGGAGAGGCAGCCTCTGGCTCTGATTACTCAGTGAAGAAAGCCACTCCAATGGCTGGCGCCTGAGCTGGGTGACTTTCCCCTGTGTGGAGCTGAGTCTGGCATGTCACACCGCCGTTAAGTTCTTGTCACCTGCTAAATGACTTGTTTATTCCAAGGTCTGAGTTGGAGCTAGCAGCTCCACCGAGCTTTGTCGGTATACAAGATGGACATCTCTGGTACTGGGGGGGAGGGGTGGCCTTCCCTTCTCTGCTTCTTGAGAAGGAGTGAGGGTGTCGGGCTTCTACTCACGAGTCTTGGTTCCTGGGTCGTTTGTGGTCTGCGAACTGCAGGATGAAGATGTCTGCTCCTTGTCGGTTCTTGCTGGTGTTGAGTAGAATCCGCTCACCTGCTGCATCTGGCTCATTTGTCCCAGACTCTCTGTGGCTCAGGTATGGTGCCCTGTGGTCACCGCTGCCACTGCTGCCGCCGCCGCAGCGGCTACTGGCAAGCACTCAGATGTGTCTCCTTGCCTAGGTTTCCCCTCTCTGGCCTAACTTTCTGTCCTGTGATGGCACACTTGGTGTGATTCTCTGGCTTAGGACTGTTCACTGGAACTCTAAAACTGCTTTCTATGGGAGAGCTTTTTCAGATTCCAGCTTCCCCCCCCCCGCCATCTTCAATGAGTATAATTCTTATCAAGCATTGTTGCTGCTGCCCCCCCATATCTCCTCTCCTCGCCTCCATCTCCCCCCTACCAAAGTTGTAAAGTTCGTTTTTCCACATAACGACTTGTACATCTCATTGTTGCAATGGGTCCAACTGTATCCCTAGTTAAACGATTTGTTTTTTCCCTTCCCCTCCACAAATTATATCAACATCAAATACAGTGAAAGCAAGGGTTATACCATGGGGGAGGGACATACAAAGCAACAAAGAAGTCATCTTCTAAATATGTTAGAAACAATCGAACAACAAAACTCATTAATTAAGATATCATTAAACCAACAAGGAGTAAGTTTAATGAAAAGCACTGGGCAAGGATAAAAGGTAAGCTAGGCTTAGGAAAGTACAACATAAACACATATACATGTACATATACATATACCCACATGTATGTGCATATATATATGTACTTCTCATAAATGATTACTTATGTAAATAAGGTTTAGATTAAAATTGAAATTGCAGCACTTGCAATAAATATGCAATGATAATCTCTAATTAGATATTAGAGCATACAGTTATTGACTAATCCACTCTTTATTCATACAGATAATTGTATTGAGTATAGTATGAAAATTGTATGTTTTGGAAGTGTTATTCAGGTCTCCATCATTTTATTATATATATGCTTATATATATTTGCTCATAACTATTATCTGTAACATGAATTAGAGGGGGAAAGATAATCAATATCTAAAATGGTGAGAATTAAGACTAGCACTTTGGGAAGGAATTTATTGTAAAAGGATATTTTTATTTGAGATTAGAAGATATCTCTGGGAGAGAGTCAAGGCAAATGATCTATTATGAACTGAGTCATCAGATTATGTCAGTTTTGTCCTCACTAGCATACACCTGCCTCCAATAAATGATACAAGTGAAGTGTTAAGAAGCTAGCATAAATCAGGCATAAAATAAAGTAGAAGTAAAACTGCTTTCTCATTCCTCATCAGGAATCGTGGAATTTTTTCCTTATTAAAATCACTACATATAATTGAAAAATGAAATATGAATTTAATACAATTATTTGTTAGGGGTTGGTTTTACAACAGTTTTCCTTCAAAGTAAGAAAATTAAAACATTTTTTATTGAGATTCAAATATCTAAAATTAACAGTTGTTTTAAAAAGTGAAATATATGGGGCTGGAAAGTTGACTCAGTTGTAGAATACATGCTTTGCAGATATGAGGCACTGGGTTTGATTCCTCAGCACCACATGAATAGAAATAGCTGGAAGTGGCTCAAGTTTTAGAACTCTAGTCTTGAGCTGAGGAGCTGACCCAGAGTTAAAGCTCCAATAAAAACAACAACAACAAAAAAGTGAAATATATATAAATAATGGATAGTATGAATGAGAGATAATGGAAATACGCATATCTGACATCTCTAATTGAAGTCAGACTAAAGGAGGGAAAAAAGGAGAAAGAGATGGAAAGATGCAGAAATGGAGAAAGACAGAAAGAAGATCTGATTGGGCACAATAATACTTGACACTAAAATACCTGAAACAAAACACTGGAAAAGATATTCAATGAATGTTTTGGTACACAGGCAAGAGAGATACAAGGACATCTACTTTTAATAGACTTGTTATAGTAGAGTTAAAATCTAAAGCAAAGCAAAAAGATTTCTGTACCAGAAGAGGATTTGCTGTATTGGCAGCAGTGAAATATCAGGTACACTCTGAACTCTGAAACAAAAACAGCATGCACACAAAAAGACCAGCAAAAATCAGAAAAGCTATACAAAAAAACACAACAATTTTTGAGACAACTAGACATCAACCAATGAAGGGCAGTGATTCTTAAAAGATGGTAAAATCACTTTAAAAGCCACAAAAGCACAAATTTATTGCATCCAAAATTTGCTAATGTCATGATATCATGACAAAGAAAGCCCTGTATACTTAATCCTTGACCAATGGCATGAGACAGGCAAGAAATAGAAGGAAAAGTCTCTAAATGCAGAAATAGAACCAGACATCCTCCTGTTCCCAGGGCTCAGGTTAGAAATCTTGTGAGTCACAAAATACTATGAGGATATCAACATGTTTTTTTCTTAATAATAAAATGTATTTATGCTGAAAGCTACATAATGTTCTGGTTGAAAGTAACAAAAGTTCAATAGGCCATATACATCAAAAGATTCAGTATTCTCCCAGTAGCAGTCAGGTTGGAACTTGGTTGGACCTCTGGTGTGGCTTTCTTGCTAACAACTGGCACTTTACATGCTTAAGTAATTCTTTAATTCTTTCATTTTTATGGTTATACTGGAAATGGAGTCTCAAAGACTATTCTGCATTAGACCACAATCCTCTAGATATCAGATGTCACTCTCCTAAGTAATAAAACTACAGGTATGAGTTAATATCATTACTTGCCTAAGAAAAAGTATGTATAACAAATGTAGCTGTACCAAAGAAAATATTTTTATTTTATTGTAAAATAAAGAGAGGTTACATTTACATGAATAAGGTAATCACTACATTTCTTGTGAAGTATTGTTTTTTTAAGTCTAAGAATTTTTTTAAATGTCAGAAATCTTGAAGATAAAAATATTATGTCTGAATTTCAACCAGAAATGTCTAGGTTCTGGAAATTATGGTTGTATTCCAATGATATTAGATGATAATTGAATTTAGTTTTCTTTCTTTCTTTCTTTCTTTCTTTCTTTCTTTCTTTCTTTCTTTCTTTCTTTCTTTCTTTCTTTCTTTCTTTCTTTCTTTCTTTCTTTCTTTCTTCCTTTCTGTCATGTTGCTTGGACTCAGGGCCTAGGAGACTGTCCCTGAGCTCTGTTGTTCAAGCTATCACTCTCCTATGTTGAGCCACAGCACCACTTCTTGAATTTTTTCACTGTAATATTTATAGAGAGAGCAGAAGAGGAATAAAAGTAGATGAAGCTGAAAAATTCTTATATAAGAGGAAAAAATCGATCATAATCAATTAAAATTCATGTAGGTTTTGCAATTAGAAGTGAATATTAAGATATTTACCACAATGTTATTCTATCTGGTAAAAATTTGTTAACATCATCTGATATATATATAGGTATATATAGGTATATTATTTTTTTGTGGGGTACTATGAATGGAGTTGCTTTCCTGATTTCAGCTACACTTTTCTCATTGTTGACACACAGAGAAGTCATTGATTTTTGAGGGTTAATTGTATACCCTGCTCCTCTGCCAAATTTTTTAATCAGATTGAGTAATTTGAGAGTGGAGTATATGGGATTCTTTAAATACAAGATCAGGTCATCTGCAAAGAGGGAGAGTTTTATTTCAGGTTTACCTATTTGGATTCCTTTTATGTTTACATCTTATTGCTGTGGCTAGGTATTCTAATACTAAATTGAAGAGAAGTGGAGAGAGTGGACATTCTTGTTTCATTCCTGAGTTTATAGGAAATGGTGTTGGTTTTTCACCACTGAGTATAATGCTGGCTGTAAGTTTTTCATTTACAGCCTTTATTGTATTGTGGAATGTTTCATGGATTCGTAGTTTTTCCAGAACCTTCATCATAAAGGGGTGTTGGATCTTGACCAATGCCTTTTCTGCATCTATTGAGATAATCATATGCTTCTTATCCTTGCTTTTGCTGATGTGATGAATTATATTAATTGATTCACGTTTATTGAACCAGCTTTGCATCCCTGAAATGAATTGTGTTTGATTGTGGTGTATGATTTTTGGGATGAATTATTAAAGTCGATTGGCCAGAATTTTGTTGAGAAGTGTTTCAGCCATGTTCATCATGAAATGGATCTATAGTTCTTTTTCTTTGATGAGTCCCTGCCTGGTTTTGGGATGAGGGTTATGATGGCTTCATAGAATGTGTTTCGTAGTGAACTTTCTCTTTCAATTTCAGTGAAGAGTTGGAGGAGTATTGGTATGAGTTCTGCTTTGAAGGCCTTATAGAATTCTGCTGTAAATCCATCCAGTCCTGGGCTTTTCTTAGATGGGAGATCTCTTATTGCTGCTTCTATTTCAGTGCTTGATATGGGCCTCTTATGTTGGTTCAACTCATCTTGGTTTAGGTTTGGCATGTCGATCTTTGCTAGGAAATCTTCTATTTCTTCCAGGTTCTCAAACTTATTAGTATAAAGGTTTGAGAAATATTCCCTTATAATTTCTGGATCTTGGTTGTTTCTCTGGTGATGTTTCTAATTCTCATCTCTGAGTTTGTTTATTTGTGTGTGTTTTCTTCTTTTTCTGATAAGATTTGCTAAAGGTCTGTCAATTTTATTAATTTTTTGGAAGAACCAATTCTTTGTTTTGTTGATTATATGTTTTTTTGGATCCTAATTAATTTAATTCAGACTAAATTTTAACTATTTCTTTTCATCTGCCGGATTGGGGTTTAGCTTGCTGCTCTTTTCAAGGAGGTTCAGATGTTTCATTAAATTATTGGTTTCAGATTTCTCAATTTGTTGATGTAGGAACTCAGAGCTAAGTTTTGCCTGTGAATACTGCATTTGATGTGTCCCAGAGGAGCTGCTAATTTGTGTGTTAATTTTTGTTGAATGTCATGAAAATTTGAATTTCCTTATTAATCTCTTCCATGGCCCACTGTTGATTCAGCAGTGTGTTTTTCAGTCTCCTCATGTTACTGGGCTTGTTGTCTGAGAGAATGCAGGGAGATCTACTTTGAGTATCACAAAAGAGGAAGATGGTTATTTCCTCTCATGTGGAGATGCTGTGTTGAGGCTAGATTCTGGGTAGGGTTGAGACCTTTCTGCAAATAGTAGCTTTTCCCTGAGAGGCTAGTTCATGAGACACACAGAGCCCAGTCTGGATCCATTCTCTGGGTTTATGTTTACTGAGTTTCAGTTGTTTGTCTAGGCTGCCTTAGGGAGGAGCAGCCTCTGGCTCTGTTTACCCAGTGAAGAAAGTCACTGCTCTGGTGGTGGAGCCTGCTCTGCCTGGGCTGGATGACTTTCACCTGGGTGGAACTGAGCCTGGCAGGTTAGGTCAGGTTCCTGTGACCTTCTAATGGCTCCAATTGTATTTTTCCAAGGCCTGTGTTGGAGCTAGCTTCTCTGCTGGCTTTGTCAGTATCAAAGATGGAGATCTTCTCCAGTGGTTGGAGAGGAGCTGCCTTCCCACTGTGGTCTGTGAGAAGCAGTGAGGATGTCAGGGTTCTACTCAAGCCAGAGTCTTGGTTCCTTGGAAGTCCCTGGTCTGCAATCAGCAGGATGATGATTTCTGCTCCTTGCCAGTTCTTACTGGTGTTCAGTAGAATCCACTGGCAAGCTGCCTTTGGTGCCTTTGTCCCAGACTTTCTCTGTATGTACAGTGGCTGCAGCCACCACCTCAGCCGCCACCTCACCTGCCACATCCATGGCTACCGGCAAGTGCTCAGATCTGTGTCCTTGAACAAGCTGCCTGGATTTTCCTTCTCTGGCCAAACTCCTTGTACTGTGATGGCACACTTGTTGTGATTCTCTAGCCTAGGACTCTTCACTGAAGCACTAAAACTGCTTGTTTTAGTGAGCTTGTTTAGCCTCCAGCTTCTCCTCTGCCAAATCCTCTGGTCTCTTAATATAATTTTTATCTTTATAAAAGTTAAAAACAATCTATGCTAACCAGAAATGAAATAATTGTGTATACCTACAAATATATGTATATTCTCACAGAAAAGGACATATTTAGAATATAATGAAATAAAAATTCTGAAGACAACCAAAATCAATATCAAAATATAGGTTTAACAGAAAAGTGGACCAAACCAAATAAGATTAAGAACATCAGAATTCAGGTGAGAAGTATATGGGTGAAAAATATTGAATAAAAGGAAAAATATTAAAGACATGTTGGTAAACTTAAAGTTTCTGAATATAGTTTTTTCTCAGTTTTCAATAAGGCCTTAAAATAAACATCTATGTCAAAAATATTGAGTCATTGTTTGTCCCGAGGCTCCTTGGCTTATTATGAGGTTTCCTGAAGATAAAGGTATCATCAAAATGAGGAACTATAAACTGAAATATTAGAATTCATTGATTATTAGTCTGCATACTAGGAATCCTATAAGAAATGGAAAAGAATAGATATGAAGCAATGTTTGAAGACACAAAATTTAATCATGGTCCCAAATCCATTTATATATCAATCATGTAATCATGTTATAAACACAAAGTACAATTAAGACTAAATCAAAACAAAATAAAATTACTACTCCTATAGGTTTCCTAGTTAAAATGTTTTAAAGTAAACATACGGGAAGAAAGAAAGTCATGTTCCCTTTAAAGACCAAATGATGTGCTAATAGTCCAGGATAGAGCTTGAACGTATGCTTTCTCAAAACTTTCTGGTGAATCTTAATCAAACTGTGATTGTGTTGAGAGGTGGAGATTAATGACGTACAAAAGGGCTAAAGAAAAGTGACTTACACACATTCTTTTATCCCCTATACTATGATTATGTGCACAATTCATATTTGTCCCCTTCAAGGACACAGTCTTATAGGTTCCTTTCGACAGCAGAGAGAGAGGGGGTGGGTAGAAAGAGAGAAAGAGAGAGAGGGAGGGGAGGAGAGAGAGAGAGACTCATCTGACACTAAAACAGCCAGCACTATGCTTTTGCTAGTCACCACTTCTAGAGCTGTGAGGATTAAATTTCTATTCTTCATAAATTATGTAGCCTCATATAACTTGTCATAGTAGCATAACCAGGCTGAAACATTCAATAATCCATTAGGAACTATGACTAGCAGAAGATAGTCTTTACTGAAAGTTACTAAAACCTAGGATTCTATTCAAAAGAGAAGCAAACCTTAGAAATGAATATACAATAAAAAGTTCAGATGAAAACAGAAAATTTGTCACTAGAAATATTACTCTAAAAGAATCAATTACATCAACTTCCTACCAAACAATTCACAAGGAAATCATAAGTCGATGTATAAAAAAGTAACTTTATTGCCCCATAGTCTCTGAATACATTCAACTATGGAACAGTCTTATCAAATCTCTAGGAGTTCACAGTTCAAAACAACTTCTCAGTTGTAATGCACTAAATTTAATCAATAAAAGTTCTCTATCCCCTCATTTCCTCATGAAAATGTGTTTTTATTATTTTTACTTGGAGCTTGAACATTTTAAAACTTAAGTAGGATGCATATTTTAACTAAACAAGTTCATATTGTTTTGTTAAGGTTAATTTACAGTCTAATATTCTTCGTTGAGAGCTAAGTACAGATTTTTTTCAAAATTTTCTAGAACACTTAGTTCAAGTTCAATATTAATTCAACCGAAATTAGCATGACGACTTCTTGTAGAGTAAATGCTGTGATTTATCAGCCATGAATTATAATGTACACTAGAACTTGTTGCTAAGTACAAATACTTATTATCAAGAGCACGATATTACACCAATGGAACACAGACAGAGCGAGGAAATGATCTTGGAAGGAAGAGATCATTCTATCACAAGCCTCCCATTACAGACTACAAGAAAATTAATGGTTCAGGTTTTCTAACTTAATAGGTTTCAGTCCCTGTCTCCTGGAAAACATGCATTTCAATTTTATCTACTCTAAATCTCCATTACACTTTAAAAGATTAATATGAGGTCTACAGCATAGCAGTTTAGAAAGAAAATATTCCTTTTGCAGGTGCAGCCTGTCAAGCTGCTAACATTTAGATATGCTTTCACAGTGCTCAGAAAACTTCCTGGGAAAATGAAGCCTGTAATTGTGGTAGTCACCTGAAGACATGCTTTGAATAATCTTCAGAGCCATGGCCAGTTTTGTTCCAGATTACTTATGATAACTAGTTCTAAGATAGATACATGATCAAATATCTACTGATATAAATAAGCAAGACTTATCTGAATCTCTTTTTCATGGAAGCTATTTTATGGTAGTAAGTTCAAATATATTTAAAATTCCTTTAATCTTATCGCTGTCTATGAAAATGTCTGACTTTTATATAAATTAATGATAAGCTGGCATGGTGGCTCAATCCTGTAATATTAGCCATTTGGAGGACAGAGAGTGGGAGATTACATTTCAAGCAACTTCAGGGAAAAAAATAGCTCACAAGAATCCATCTCAACCAATGTCTGGGTGTGGTTGTCTTGGCCATTATCCTGGAGGGAAATGTACAAAGGCTGGGCACAGTAAGTACTTGCACGCCTGTTGTTTCTAGTTCCATGGAGACACAAGCAGGTTGTTTACAAAGCAAGTAGGACTGAGCATGAATTTAAGCCCTATCTTGAAAAATAGCCAAAACCTAAAAGAGTCTGAAGTGCCTTTCTAGCAAGGAAGAAGCCATGTATTTAAATCTAAACTCACCTGAGCAGGGAGCATAGATCATACTTATGTGTCCTGTAATACACCCTCAACATTGTTTTCACCCTAATGGCTTGTAATTCATCTACTCAATTGCTTGTTTCCCTAGTGATAAATATTGTGTGTCTCAATGCACAGACAGGAGTTTTATTTTTGTTGTGTGTTTTCTACCATAATTAGGGCATGAAGTCAGGGCCTGGTGTTCTAACACTTGAGCCACAATTCCTCTTCCAACTTTTGCTGGGTAATTGGAGAGAAAATTGTCAGGACTTTCTTGTTCCTGCGGGCTTTCAGCTCTAATCTTCACATTCATTATCCTGAGTATCTAGAATTTCAGGCATAAGCCACTAGCACCCGCCAAGGCACAGGTTTTCTTTGTTTTGGTTTTGTTGGTTGTAGGGCTTGAACCCAGGGCTTGGGTGCTATTCTTGATTATGTTTGTGATCAAGGGCAGCACTCTACCACTCGCGCCACAGTGCTATTTCTGGTTTTTGAGTGGTAAATTGGAGATAAGTAAGAGTTTCACGGGGACTTTTTTGCCCAGGCTGGCTTCTAACTGTGATCCTCAGATTTCAGCCTCCTAAATAGCTAAGCTTATAAGCATGAGCCACTGTGTCTGACTAAAGGCACACTTTTTGAACATAAATGATAACAACATTCCTGCCACAAATGTGACTATTATTATTATTATTATTAATGTGGAAATAGTAGAAATTTTCCTTAGGAATGCTAACAAAACTAAGTAACATTATTAGTTCTACTTAACATGATATTACAATTATTAGCCAGTGGAAAAAATGTCAGAACATGTCATCAACATATCAAGATGGAAAAGAAACTCAAATACGACTTAACACAACTGGTCAAATTAACACTAGGCAAACTGTCAGTTTAATCTCTGAAAATTTATTAGAGATAATGGTAGCCCCAATAATAGTGTTTGCTATAAGTTCATCAAAAAAGAAACATACAAACCAAAAAGTTCAGAGACATATATCTTAAAATATAATTTCATGATCATAAAGAATTAAAATATCAATGAATAAACAATATAGTACATGCAATATATTTTTACAGAAAATATTAAATATTAAAAAGGGCTGAAGGAATTTCTACTTAAACATTATGATAAATTATGCACATGATGGATAGGTCCAATAATATACAGGTATAAATTGTGTCCAAATTAATAGGTAAAATCATTATTGTTTGAACTAGCCTCTTAAAGGGTTCCATGGGGATACCTACCAATAGTAATATTTATGACCATTAGTAATATTTATGTAAAAGGGGAAATGAAGTACTGAAATATTCTTGACTAAGAAATGCAGACAGAATCAGCACAAGTGGATCACACCTGTAATCCCAGCTACTTAGGCGTCAGATTTGAGGATCAAAGCAGTCCTGGCAGAATAGTCTAGCAGACTTCTGTCTCTAATTATCCAGAAAGAAAGAAATTAACATAAGCTGAAATATATCATCACAGAGATATTTGATTTATTTACTCCAAATCATGATAAACTTCCTGATAAGAAATGTGGTGGCTTTTGAGTAGGGAACAGTTTACCAGATTGTGATAATTCAGAGGCTAGAAATAATTCTTGAGTGCTCAGACCTCAGTACGTTTGCAGTCCTCTATGGAAAAATAAATTGTTATTATAAAGGTAGAAGAATAATCAATCATTTTATGTGAACAAAAGGAAAAGAGAATGAAATAACCCCTCATCTGATATGTAGACATTAATTCATAAGAAATTGAATAAAAGCTGGGTGCTGGTGGCTCACACCTGTAATCCTAGCTACTCAGGAGGCTGAGTTCTGAGGATCATGGTTCAAAGCCAGCCCAGGCAGGAAAGTCATGAGACTCTTATCTCCAATAAATACCACCAGAAAACTGGAAGTGATGCTGTGGCTCAAGTGGTAGAACTCTCACCTTGACCGGAAGGGCACAGGGACAGCACCCAAGCCCAGAGTTCAAGCCCCAAAACCGACCAAAAAAATTTAAAAAAAGAAACTGAATACATAAATGGGATTTATAAAAAGTAAATCCCAGTTATCATAAAATTCTCTTGGTTTTCCTGTTATAGCCTGGTATGATTCAGATAGTACACATCAACATCCGTTTTGTTCTATACAGGTAACATAATGTTGCTTGTGGAAAGACATAGTGATGCTACTCATCACATTATTGATGTGTGTAATTCTAAAATATTGATGAGACTGAAATCAGAGGCCTGAATGGTTAGACAAACATTATAGGCTCTCATCTCCAATTCACCAACAAAATATAGAGGTGAAAGCATTGAGTGATGATTAGAACACCAGCTGTGAGCAACAGTCCAAGGATCTGAGTTCAAGCCTCAATATTAGCACAAATAAAGGCGGGAAAGTATAGGTGTAGGTACCTAAGAGATGAGTAAGCTGAAAAAGGAAACTTACAAACATATATCACTAATAAAGGATTAAGGGATTAGTCCCTAAAGTATGTATTTTTGTGTATATAGTATCTATAAACATGAAATATACAGACAAAGGCACTGAAAGGCATAATATATAAATATATTATAAAAGGAGACCTAAGATGCAGAAACATCTCTGGGAGACTCCAGAACTTGGACATATGCATGAGTATAAAATTTCAAGATTTTGTGTGACACTCCTTTGTAAACAGTAGGTTGCCCATAATGAACACGTTATTTATCAAAATTCCTACCTTACTTTGAAGGCTGTTTTTAAAGTTACCTTTCAGGAGACTATTTGGAACTACAGAACTAGTATAATGATGACTAAGCAAAGAGCTGTTCTTTAAGCAAAAGACCTTTCTTCTTCTTTCCCTTTATTTCTTTAATTATGTATATATAACTTTAACCATTTGTTGAACTACACCTATTGCTAGTTTCAGTATATACATGCACCTATTTTACTCCTGTAGATCTGTCTTTCATCAGTATAACTGGTAGTCCCCCAATTACATACATATATAGGAAAAGAGAAATATTCTTACTGTGCCACATCTCATAAACTTACTATTACTTCCTTTTTCACCTGCCTCTAATACTTGTAAAATATCTGTTCATTATGCAATTACCATTCCACTTAAAAGAAATATATCTTCTACTCACTTACTTGCAACTATTTCTTCAAATTGGAGCTCAGTTAATTTCAGTTGGAACACAATTGGGCTTCTTCATTTATTAATGAATCATTCTTTTTCGGAAAGAGAAAGCATGGGATGTGCTTCATTTCTCTAGCTTTCTTTATTAAATTTCATGTTCTGGTATTCTTTCCTGTGTGGACTTCATCACCCATAATCGGGAACATATATATAGACTGTATGTACATCTTTATTTAGCATGTGTTCTTGGTCTCATCTGTGAAGATAAGAATGTGTGGAGTTGGATAAAGCAATGTCCTTGTTTTGAGAAAAGCCATTGTGTAATCTTTTTTCAATTTTTCAGCAAATGGAATACATTTTTTAAATTTTATTTTATTTGTGAACATACTGTACAGAGGGGTTACAATTACATGGGCAAGATAATGCATACATTTCTTACCAAGCATTGCAGCCTCCTCTTTGTTTACCCTGCACCTTCCTTCCCAGCCTCCCCTCTTCCTGGCACCCAATCCTTACCCCCCTCCACTCTCCCCCCCACCAACATTGTAAAGCTCCTTTTTGACATGATATTTTGTACTTCTCATTGTTGCAACAGGTCCAACTGAATCCTTAAATGACTTGTTTTTCCCCATCTCCTCCATAAGTTATACAGCCATCAAATATATTGAAAGCGGGGGTTATACTGTGGGGGAGGGACATACAAAGCAACAAAAATAAACTTATAAATGCATGAGAAACACATGCATGAAAGAAAAAAAAACATTAAAATGCCTATCTAAGAATTCATTTTCCTAACATCACATTATCTGACTTTTTTCGCTTGACTCATGCATATACTAGATATTGCAAATAAGGGAAACCATGGGACCTGTGTTTCTTTGTGCCTGGCTTACTTCACTTAATATAATTTTTTCCAAGTTTTTCCATGTCCTAACAAATGGAGCAATGTCATTCTTTCTGATTGAGGCATTGAATTCCTTTGTGTATATAGACCACATTTTCTTGATCCATTCATCTACTGAAGGGCATTTGGGTTGGTTCCATATCTTAGCTATGGTAAATAATGCTGCAATAAACATAGTTGTGCTGGTAGTTGTAGTGTGGTCTTGTTTGTAAACATTTGGGTAAATGCCCAAAAGTTGGATTGCTGGGTCATAGGGGAGCTCTATGTGAAGTCTTTTGAGGAACCTCCATACTTCTTTCCAAAGTGGTTGAACAAGTTTATATTCCCACCAACAATGAAGTAAGGTTCCTTTCTGTCCACATCCCCTCCAGCATCTGTTGTTGTTAGAGTTCTTGATTTTTGCTGTTCTAACTGGAGTGAGGTGATATCTCAATGTTGTTTTGATTTGCATTTCTTTTATGGCTAGGGATGTTGAACATTTCTTCATGTGTCTATTGGCCATCTTTTTTCTTCTTCACAGAAGTTTCTATTTAAGTCATTAGCCCACTTATTTATTGGACATCAGTTTCTTTGAGGATTTGTTGTTGGGGGATTTAATTTTTTGAGTTCCTAGTATATTTTAGATATGAGACCATTGTCCGTTGTATGGCTAGTAAAGATCTTCTCCCAATCTGTGGGCTTTCTATTGATTTTGCTAGCTATGTTCTTTGCCATACAGAAGGTCTGCAACTTTATGCAATCCCATTTGTCCAACCTTTCTTTGATTTGTTGTGTTTCCGGGTCTCTATTCAGAAAATTTCGGCCTGAGCCAAGGAGACCTAGGGTTTCTCCTATTCCATTCTGTAAAGGTTTCAGAGTGTCTGCTTTGACTTCGAGGTCTTTGATCCATTTGGAGTTGATTCTGGTGCAGGGTGATATATAAGGATCCAGCTTTAGTTTTCTACAAGTAGGTAACCAATTTTGCCAGCACCATTTACTGAAGAGGCTGTCTTTCTTCCATTCTATTGTTTTAGCTCCCTTATCGAAGAGTAGATGGCGATAGGTCTGTGGGTTCATTTCTGGATTTTCAATTCTATTCCATTGGTCCTGAGGTCTGTTCTTATGCCAATACCAAGCTGTATTCATTACTAAGGCTTTATAGTAGAGTTTGAAATTTGGTATTGATATTCCTCCAGCAGTGTTCTTTCCGTTGAGGAGCGTTTTTGCTATTCGGGGTCTTTTGTTTTTCCATATGAATTTTTGGATTGCCTCTTCTATTTCCTTGAAGAATGGGGTTGGAATTTTGATAGGTATTGTGTTGAGTTTGTAGATAGCCTTGGGAAGTATTGCCATTTTCACGAAGTTAATCTTTCCAATCCAGGGGCATGGGATGTTTTGCCATTTTTTAAGTTCTGTGTTGATTTCCTTTTTCAAGATTTTAAAGTTTTCATCATAGAGGTCCTTCATTTCTTTGTTTAAGTTAATTCCTAGGTATTTTATTTTTGTGGGGCTATTACAAATGGAGTTGCTTTCCTAATTTCAGCCACACTTTTCTCATTGTTGGCATACAGAAAAGCCACTGATTTTGGGGGGTTAATTTTATAACCTGCTACTTTGCCAAAGTTTTGAATCAGCTTGAGTAATTTGGAAGTGGAGTCTATGGGATTCTTTAAATATAAGATCATGTCATCTGCAAAGAGGGAGAGTTTTATTTCTTCTTTCCCTATTTGGATCCCCTTTATGTCTGCATCTTGTCTTATTGGTGTAACTAGACATTCTAATACTAGATTGAAGAGACGTGGAGAGAGTGGATATCCTTGTCTTGTTCCTGAGTTAAGAGGAAATGGCCTTAGTTTTTCACCATTAAGTATAATGCTGGCTGTAGGTTTGTCATATTCAGCCCTTATTGAATTGAGGAATGTTCCATGGATTCCTAATTTTTCCAAAACCTTCATCGTAAAGGGGTGTTGGATCTTGTCGAATGCTTTTTCTGCATCTATTAAGATAACCATGTGGTTCTTATTCTTTCTCCTGTTGATGTGATGAATAATATTAATTGATTTGCGTATATTGAACCAGCTTTGCCTCCCTGAAATGAATCCTGTTTGATCGTGGTGTATAATTTTGTGGATGAATTGTTGAAGTCGATTGGCCAAAATTTTGTTGAGAAGTTTTGCATCAATATTCATCAAAGAAATGGGTCTATATTTCTCTTTCTTTGATGAGTCCCTCCCTTGTTTTGGGATGAGGGTTATGATGGCTTCATAGAATATGTTTGGTACTGAGCTTTGGTGGAGTATTGGTGTGAGCTCTGCTTTGAAGCCCTTGTAGAATTCCGCTGTAAAATCATCTGGTCGTGGACTTTTCTTAGCTGGGAGGTCTCTTATTGCTGTTTCTATTTCAATGCTTGATATGGGCCTGTTAAGCTGGTTTAACTCATCTTGGTTTAGTTCTGGCATGTCAATATTTGCTAGGAAAAGGTCCATTTCTGTCAAGTTCTCAAACTTATTAGCATAAAGTTTTGAGAAGTATTCCCTTATAATGTTCTGAATCTTGGTTGTTTCCGTGGTGATGTTTCCATTCTCATTTCTGAGTTAATTAATTTGGGTGTGTTCTCTTCTTTTTCTGATAAGATTTGCTAAGTGTCTGTCAATTTTTTTAAGTTTTTCGAAGAACCAACTCTTTGTTTTTTTGATTCTTTCTATAGATTTTTGGATTCTAATTCATTTAATTCTGATTAAATTTTAATTATTTCTTTCTAACTACTGGATTGGGGTTTATCTTGCTGCTCTTTTTCAAGGAGGTTTAGATGTGTCATTAAATTGTTAGTTTCAGATCTCTCCAATTTGTTGATGTAGGAGCTCATAGCTATAAACTTGCCTCTGAGTACTGCCTTTGCTGTATCCCAGAGGAGCTGGTAATTTGTGTGTTCATTTTTGTTGAATAGCATGAACATTTGAATTTCCTTTCTAATCTCCTCCATGACCCACTCATGATTCAGCATTGTGTTGTTCAGCCTCCATGTGATACCGGACTTTCTTTGGTGGCTTTTAGTTTTGAGTTCTAATTTTATTCCCTTGTGGTCAGAGAGAATGCAAGGTATAACTACAATGTTTCTGAACTTAGACAAGTTTGCTTTGTGGCCTAAAATGTGGTCTATGTTAGAAATTTTTCCATGCGCTGCTGAGAAAAACGTGTATTCTGATTCTGCTGGGTGAAATGTCCGGTAGATTTCTTTTAAGTCTAGTTCATCTATGCAGGTGTTTAGATCTGCGGTTTCTCTGTTGAGTTTTTGCCGAGTTGATCTATCTAGTGGGGTGAGTGGTGTGTTAAAATCCCCAACAATTAATGTTGTTGGATCTAGATGGGATTTGAGGGAAAGTAGTGTTTCTTTGATAAATTTGTGTGCTCCATTGTTTGGCAAATAGATATTTAGAATTCTAATATCCTCCTGAAGGAGAGATCCTTTAATTAGTATGTAGCGAGCTTCTTTATCTCTTCTCATGAATTTTAATTTGAAGTCTATTTTATCTGATATTAGGATTGCAACGCCTGCCTGTTTAGGAGAGCCGTTTGCTTGGTAGATTTTGTTCCAGCCTTTAACATTGAAAATGTGTTTGTTTTTATGGGCAAGATGTGAGTCCTGCAGGCAGCAGATAGAAGGGTCTTGTTTTTTAATCCAACTAGACAGTTTATGTCGCTTAATTGGAGATTTCAGACTGTTAACGTTAAGAGATAGGACTGAGAGGTATTTGGGAGTTCCTGCCATGTTATACACCTTCTTGGGGCTTGCAAAAACTGTGTTCTTCCTATGGTTTTTGCATTCTCAGTTTGGGTGCAGTTTCTTGACCTTTATTGTGGTCTTGTTGGTTTTCTATGTGTAGGACATCTTTAAGAATCTTTTGTAGGGCTGGTTTGGTGGAGATGTTTTGTTTCAATTTTTCTCTGCTATGGATGGTTTATATTTGGCCTTCAGTTAGGAAGGAGAGTTTAGCTGGGTACAGTATTCTTGGTTGATAGTTGTTTGTTTTTAGGGCATGGCATACATCATTCCACGCTCTTCTTGCTTTGATTTTCTCTGCTGAGAAATCTGAGGTGATTCTAATTGGTTTCCCTTTATAGCTGATTAATCTTTTCTTCTTGACAGCTTTAAGGATCTTTTCCTTGGTCTGAGTTGATCCTGTGTGGATTATAATGTGACAGTGAGATGTCCTATTCTGGTCTGTTCTGTTTGGGGTTCTAAAAGCTTCTTGTATCTGAATAGGCCTATCTTTATGCATGTTTGGGAAGTTCTCTGCTAGGATCCTGTTAAACAAACTTCCTAGACCATTAACTTCTGTTTCAAGGTGCTCCTCTACACCCATTATCCTTAGATTAGCCCTTCTGATGGTGTCTTCCAAGTGTTGGATAGATCTATCATATTTCTTAGACATGTCTTGGATGGTTGTATGTTTTTTCTCTATAATATCTAGGCTGTCTTCAGTCCCTGAGTTTCGATCTTCTACATGGTCAAACCTGCTGTCAAGACTTTCTACTTTGTTTTTTATCCCTTTTCCTTCTAATTGGTCAGCTTTGATGGCTTCAAGTTCTTTATTGAAGCTTTGTTTTAGATCTTGTATGAAATTCTTTACTTCCTTAATTTGATGTTCAGTGTTTAATCTCAGATCACTTATTTGATTGGTTATGGTTTCCTTGGACTCCCATTCCTTCTTTTGGGTTACATTCAGCATTCTCTTTGTGGTCTCCATGACTTCCTTCAGCTCTTTGTTAATGGATTCCATGAATGCCTTTAGTGATCTTTGTGTATTCTCTTCCTGCTCTCTCAATTACTGTATTACTCTTTGATAAGCTTCCTCCTGTTCCTGGGATTCCTGTAGTTCTCTTTGAGTGTTCTCAGCCTGTTCACTCCATTCCTGTATTTCTCTCTGAGTATTCTCAAGCTGCTCATGCAAATCCTGTATGGGCTTTTGAGTAGCTTCCTCATGCTTATGATATTGCTGTATAAACTTTTGGAATTCCTCCTCTCTCTCCCTATCACGCTCATACAGAGACCTTTGTATGCTTTCAATCTTTTGATTTATCATGTTTGCCAGCAGTGTTTGTAGAGCTATTTGGGAATTCTCCTCTGGATTATTCATTATTTGTTCTTTCCCCTGATTATTGGGATTGGGAATTGAGATACCCGGATTTACCATTTTACTTGTGTTTTTCTGGCTTGTTCTGCCCATTTGAGATGAAAATAGCCCCAGTTTTGTGCTAGAACACTATCTTAAGGCAAGCATCAACCCAAGTCTGAATTTGCACAGTCAATTGTCTACAGATACAATCTAGTTCAACCGATACATCTATTCAACATCAAACAACTATACCTTAATATGCTATGAAACGCAAAGAAGAATTTGGAAGACCAGAAATCATTAGGGTTAGGAAGAGATGTGGGTAAAAAATAGGAATAGATTGATGTGGGGAGGCTCAGGGAGAGTTAACTAAGTCTTAATCTCATAGCAGGAAATAAGTTGGGTAGGATGAAAGTATGGAGAGAGGAAAAAAAAGAAAGTGGAAGGGAAAAGAAAGGAGACCAGAACAAATAGAAAGGTAGAAATTAATAAAATTATGTAGAGTCAATAACAATCTATTTAGATAAGAACATGAACTTATTGAGAGAAGGGGAGGTATATAAAGGAGATGTGAAAAATTTAAAAATAAAAATGCTTAAAATATTACATCGGTATAAAGAGGTAGTACTGCTTTTAAGGAATTTAATTCTTAGAGGTTTTGACTTGCGTAATAGATTTGTGGATTAAATGTGTACACAATGGGGGATAGGGTCTAATAGTCAAATAGGGGTTTATCAGAGGATGTGGAAGACAAGAATTAAGTCATATAAATAATAACGAAAGAGAGGAGAAGGTGAAACGGATAAGAAAGGAAGAAGAAAAAGATGAGAAGTTCTGTAGAGCTAAACAAAAAACAAAAAATAATTTAAAAAGAAAAAAAAAGAGAAAGAAGACTATAAAAAGAAAGCAAAAATGTACACTCCCGTATCCCCAAAATAAAAATTATAAGAGGAAAAGAATGTTACTGGAAGACAATTTTTTTTTATCAAAAAAGGCAAAGATTAAAGATTGAAAAAAGTTTTAGCAAAGAAAAAAAAGTTTTTTTTATATAAGGTACCAAAAATAAAAACTGAAAGAAAAGAAGACGAAGAAGAATAGAAAAAAGAAAAGAAAAAAAAAGAAAAACTTCATTGTTTTTTTTTTGGAGGTGTGGGAAAAATCCTGTATCTCCTTGTGTCTGTAACCAGCTTCTTGTTGGAGTCTCTGGTCTGCTTGTGGTCCTGTGGCTTGGTTTTTTTCTTAAGTCAGTTTGTTCGAAAAGGCAATAAAATGCTCTGCTTTACCCAGGATTTTGTGATCCTCCTCCCAGGCTATTTCATTGGGAGACGGATCTGCTTTTAGTATCACAAAAGAGGGGGATGCAGTGATGAGTCTAGGTTCTGGTAACTTTTCTGCGGCTGGTTTGTGAAAACCTCACAGAGCCCAGCCTGGAGCCAATCTCAGGGATTCTGTTTACTGATTTTCAATTGCTTGTCGAGGCTTCTAGAGGGAGGGGCAGCCTCT